>NC_073692.1:68265271-68361690 GCF_029784155.1 Uranotaenia lowii | reverse complement strand
AATTGACAAAATTGACAAAATTGACAAAATTGACAAAATTGACAAAATTGACAAAATTGACAAAATTGACAAAATTGACAAAATTGACAAAATTGACAAAATTGACAAAATTGACAAAATTGACAAAATTGACAAAATTGACAAAATTGACAAAATTGACAAAATTGACAAAATTGACAAAATTGACAAAATTGACAAAATTGACAAAATTGACAAAATTGACAAAATTGACAAAATTGACAAAATTGACAAAATTGACAAAATTGACAAAATTGACAAAATTGACAAAATTGACAAAATTGACAAAATTGACAAAATTGACAAAATTGACAAAATTGACAAAATTGACAAAATTGACAAAATTGACAAAATTGACAAAATTGACAAAATTGACAAAATTGACAAAATTGACAAAATTGACAAAATTGACAAAATTGACAAAATTGACAAAATTGACAAAATTGACAAAATTGACAAAATTGACAAAATTGACAAAATTGACAAAATTGACAAAATTGACAAAATTGACTAAATTGACAAAATTGACAAAATTGACAAAATTGACAAAATTGACAAAATTGACAAAATTGACAAAATTGACAAAATTGACAAAATTGACAAAATTGACAAAATTGACAAAATTGACAAAATTGACAAAATTGACAAAATTTACAAAATTGACAAATTGACAAAATTGACAAAATTGACAAAATTGACAAAATTGACAAAATTGACAAAATTGACAAAATTGACAAAATTGACAAATTGACAAAATTGACAAAATTGACAAAATTGACAAAATTGACAAAATTGACAAAATTGACAAAATTGACAAAATTGACAAAATTGACAAAATTGACAAAATTGACAAAATTGACAAAATTGACAAAATTGACAAAATTGACAAAATTGACAAAATTGACAAAATTGACAAAATTGACAAAATTGACAAAATTGACAAAATTGACAAAATTGACAAAATTGACAAAATTGACAAAATTGACAAAATTGACAAAATTGACAAAATTGACAAAATTGACAAAATTGACCAAATTGACAAAATTGACCAAATTGACAAAATTGACAAAATTGACAAAATTGACAAAATTGACAAAATTGACAAAATTGACAAAATTGACAAAATTGACAAAATTGACAAAATTGACACAATTGACAAAATTGACAAAATTGACAAAATTGACAAAATTGACAAAATTGACAATATTGACAAAATTGACAAAATTGACAAAATTGACAAAATTGACAAAATTGACAAAATTGACAAAATTGACAAAATTGACAAAATTGACAAAATTGGCAAAATTGACAAAATTGACAAAATTGACCAAATTGACAAAATTGACAAAATTGACAAAATTGACAAAATTGACAAAATTGACAAAATTGACAAAATTGACAAAATTGACAAAATTGACAAAATTGACAAAATTTACAAAATTAGCACAATTGACAAAATTGACAAAATTTTAAAAATAATTTCGCAACATAATTAATAAAAATTTCAAAAATTTATCAAAAGGGTCAATTTTGTAAATTTTGTTAATTTTGTCATTTTTGTCATTTTTGTCATTTTTGTCATTTTTGTCATTTTTGTCATTTTTGTCATTTTCGTCATTTTTGTCATTTTTGTCATTTTTGTCATTTTTGTCATTTTTGTCATTTTTGTCATTTTTGTCATTTTTGTCATTTTTGTCATTTTTGTCATTTTTGTCATTTTTGTCATTTTTGTCATTTTTGTCATTTTTGTCATTTTTGTCATTTTTGTCATTTTTGTCATTTTTGTCATTTTTGTTATTTTTGTCATTTTTGTCATTTTTGTCATTTTTGTCATTTTTGTCATTTTTGTCATTTTTGTCATTTTTGTCATTTTTGTCATTTTTGTCATTTTTGTCATTTTTGTCATTTTTGTCATTTTTGTCATTTTTGTCATTTTTGTCATTTTTGTCATTTTTGTCATTTTTGTCATTTTTGTCATTTTTGTCATTTTTGTCATTTTTGTCATTTTTGTCATTTTTGTCATTTTTGTCATTTTTGTCATTTTTGTCATTTTTGTCATTTTTGTCATTTTTGTCATTTTTGTCATTTTTGTCATTTTTGTCATTTTTGTCATTTTTGTCATTTTTGTCATTTTTGTCATTTTTGTCATTTTTGTCATTTTTGTCATTTTTGTCATTTTTGTCATTTTTGTCATTTTTGTCATTTTTGTCATTTTTGTCATTTTTGTCATTTTTGTCATTTTTGTCATTTTTGTCATTTTTGTCATTTTTGTCATTTTTGTCATTTTTGTCATTTTTGTCATTTTTGTCATTTTTGTCATTTTTGTCATTTTTGTCATTTTTGTCATTTTTGTCATTTTTGTCATTTTTGTCATTTTTGTCATTTTTGTCATTTTTGTCATTTTTGTCATTTTTGTCATTTTTGTCATTTTTGTCATTTTTGTCATTTTTGTCATTTTTGTCATTTTTGTCATTTTTGTCATTTTTGTCATTTTTGTCATTTTTGTCATTTTTGTCATTTTTGTCATTTTTGTCATTTTTGTCATTTTTGTCATTTTTGTCATTTTTGTCATTTTTGTCATTTTTGTCATTTTTGTCATTTTTGTCATTTTTGTCATTTTTGTCATTTTTGTCATTTTTGTCATTTTTGTCATTTTTGTCATTTTTGTCATTTTTGTCATTTTTGTCATTTTTGTCATTTTTGTCATTTTGTCATTTTTGTCATTTTTGTCATTTTTGTCATTTTTGTCATTTTTGTCATTTTTGTCATTTTTGTCATTTTTGTCATTTTTGTCATTTTGTCATTTTTGTCATTTTTGTCATTTTGTCATTTTTGTCATTTTTGTCATTTTTGTCATTTTTGTCATTTTTGTCATTTTTGTCATTTTTGTCATTTTTGTCATTTTTGTCATTTTTGTCATTTTTGTCATTTTGTCATTTTGTCATTTTTGTCATTTTTGTCATTTTTGTCATTTTGTCATTTTTGTCATTTTTGTCATTTTTGTCATTTTTGTCATTTTTGTCATTTTTGTCATTTTTGTCATTTTGTCATTTTTGTCATTTTTGTCATTTTTGTCATTTTTGTCATTTTTGTCATTTTTGTCATTTTTGTCATTTTGTCATTTTTGTCATTTTTGTCATTTTTGTCATTTTTGTCATTTTTGTCATTTTTGTCATTTTTGTCATTTTGTCATTTTTGTCATTTTTGTCATTTTTGTCATTTTTGTCATTTTTGTCATTTTTGTCATTTTTGTCATTTTTGTCATTTTTGTCATTTTTGTCATTTTTGTCATTTTTGTCATTTTTGTCATTTTGTCATTTTTGTCATTTTTGTCATTTTTGTCATTTTTGTCATTTTTGTCATTTTTGTCATTTTTGTCATTTTTGTCATTTTTGTCATTTTTGTCATTTTTGTCATTTTTGTCATTTTTGTCATTTTTGTCATTTTTGTCATTTTTGTCATTTTTGTCATTTTTGTCATTTTTGTCATTTTTGTCATTTTTGTCATTTTTGTCATTTTTGTCATTTTTGTCATTTTTGTCATTTTTGTCATTTTTGTCATTTTTGTCATTTTTGTCATTTTTGTCATTTTTGTCATTTTTGTCATTTTTGTCATTTTTGTCATTTTTGTCATTTTTGTCATTTTTGTCATTTTTGTCATTTTTGTCATTTTTGCCATTTTTGCCATTTTTGTCATTTTTGTCATTTTTGTCATTTTTGTCATTTTTGTCATTTTTGTCATTTTTGTCATTTTTGTCATTTTTGTCATTTTTGTCATTTTTGTCATTTTTGTCATTTTTGTCATTTTTGTCATTTTTGTCATTTTTGTCATTTTTGTCATTTTTGTCATTTTTGTCATTTTTGTCATTTTTGTCATTTTTGTCATTTTTGTCATTTTTGTCATTTTTGTCATTTTTGTCCTTTTTTGTCATTTTTGTCATTTTTGTCATTTTTGTAATTTTTTTCATTTCCGTCAAAATTCTGCAAATTTTGTAGTTTTTTAGATTTTGTAGTTAAAAAATCAATTTTGTCTTTTAAATCCGTTCAATTTGGTAAATCTTGTTAATTTTTTTCTTATTTTTTAACAATTCTTTTGCAATTTTGCAATTTTGTAAGATTTTTCAATTTCGTCAATTTTGTCAATGTCGTCATTTCTGGCAATTTTGTCCTTTTCTCTTTCTTATAATTATTGGGAGATTTGACATACGATATGTAAATTTCAACAAATTTAATGGTTAACTTGAAGTAATTCATGTTTTTTTTGCTGGGTTTTTCTGACGAACCTTTTAGAAAATTTAAACATGAGGAATTGTATCGATTCTCAGTTTAGAAGAAGATAGAAAATTTCATGTATCTGAATTCAATCGTTCCTGCCTGAAGGCTTCAGGCTGAAGCATCGCATCAAGAAGGTACAGTTCGGGTCATGGCCGTAGGAACGGGGGGGGGGGGGGTTTTGGGGGTTAAACCCCCCCCCATGAGGTTCTAAAAAAGCAAGCGAGATATTATACTCTACACTAAAAATTATAAAAAAATAATCAAATTATCATAATAGCGCTAAGTTCTTCAAGAGTAACAATCTAGACTAAAACCTAATGCCAAAACCTCAAAAACCCATCCTATGTTCAAAATTCAGCTACAGTTTTTCAAAATTTCCTCATGTTCATAGAATAAGATTGCCAGAATTTTTTCATCACGTATCCGGGCCAGACAAATCCGGACTGTTTAATATAAAAACTTTGGAAACTCCGGGTATTGGATTTCCAAACTGTCGACCAAAATCCGAGCAATATCCGGGCAATTTTGGTTAAAATCTTGGAATTACTTATCGAAAATCAAGAAAAAAAAACTTGAAAAAACCTTTCATGAATCTGTTTTTAAACTTGCTCCAAAAATTTTGGACGCATAAATAAACAAATTAAAACACTTTTTTTTACTTTGATTTAAGAATGAGAATAAGAATAAATCCTGGCAAAATCCGGGCTTTTCCAATGAAATCTGGGCAACCGGGTCGAACCGGACTTTTCCCAAATTTTATATCAATTATCTAGGCCAACCCAGTTAAAACCGGGCAATCTGAGAACCTTATCATAGAAATTCAGGTCTGAATATTAAATTTTAAATTAAACCCATTTTGGAGGTTCTGGTTCTATATTCCGATAACCAATATTGTATTTCTACTTATTTCCGTATTTCTGATTCTATAGCAAGTTAAGGATTTTGGATTTTCAGTTCGAATAATCATAAGAAATTAGGAATGAAAAGCTGTTTTGTAATCCTGGTTAAAATTCGGTTTTGCATTTCACATCAAATTTTAATCTTGTTTTTAGAAAATTGTATGCATTTTCAATGTTTTGATAATAGTTTTCCGAACATGAAAACACGATGCCTTTATTCTAACACAAAATATAAACATTTCTAGCTCTTGAGTGGCGATCCAAAATTGAAAACTTAGACTCAGATTCATCATTTGAAATTCACATCCTTCTTCAGATGCACTAAACAGATTAAAAATAAATAATTGAAATAATGAATTAAAATTAAACCAGCACTATAGAGTTTATATTAAAGATTCATAAATGAGGGCTCTCAAACTTGGCTCATAAAAATTTGATCTGGAATTAAGATTCGGAAAACGTCTTTTTTAAATTTCAGAAATCTTATAGAAATTCGGAAACAGATTAAAAGTTCAATTTTTGAATTCAGGTTCAGAATTCAGGTTTAAAATTCAGAAAAAGATTAAGCTTGTGAATGAGTTTTTCAATCATCATAAAATAACAAATATAAAGTTTTTTATATTTTGATCTCCGCACTTCTAATGATCCTTTTCCTTCCTTTATCTTTTACTTTTTACTAAAGATCACCAAGAAAAATCATTCTAAAAGATCATAAATATGAAGTAGAATTTGAGTTAATTTTCTATGTTTTGTTTTATGCAAAATATCCCAAATTATATTAAAAAAAACATCTAAATAATTTTCATTATGGAATTGATTCTTTATGAAAAATATTTGCTGTTAAAGAATTATGTACCTGATCTTCTCCTAAAATATTTTTACCTGCACAAAATCCTTTATTTTCTCAGTTTATTGTTTAGCATTATTTTAGGAATTGCAGTTTTTTTTAAAGAGAATTTCAAAATTAAGTCATAACTTTAGTTCAAGTTTACATCAAGCAAATTGATCCGAAATTATTTTTATCTCTTACCGTCTATTGGGAAATTTTTGTTTATTTTCATCAAAGGTTAGAAACTTGGAACTTGCAAAAGAGTTTGGAAGATTGGGCTTGTTTGATTTGAGTATAGAATAATATTTAAAAAAATGGAAAGCTTCCCTTAAAAGAACTTATTTTATGCTCAAATCAAATAACTTTGATCTTCCAGATTCTTAGACAAATTAAAAAATTTATCGTTGAAAGCAAATTCCATATTTTGTTTCTAAGGGTTTCATTATAAAAATTTAGCATTCCTTTTAGGCTAAAGACCACTTTTTTAAAGTTACGATTTAATATGAAATCTATCAATGAGTACTTAAAAATTAATAATCATATAGATACAAACATAATTCGTTTTTATTTTTTTTTGTATTCGTGATTGGGATAAAAATCATAGGTAAAAATCAGTCACCAAAACCCCCCCCATGAGTCGGCTCTTCCTACGGCCCTGGTTCGGGTCATATAGACTAAAGTTGTCAGACCTTTTACTGCACGTATTTGGGCCGGGCAAATCCGGACAATCTTGGGAAAAAACCTGGAAAAACCCGGGCAAATTTGGCCAAAACCAAATTATTATTTTTTTTTTATTAAAGAGACTTTCATACTTTGGCTGGTTCTTCTCTGATAATTTGCTTTTAAATATGCAATATTCCCTTTAAATATTCAAACATTTTATATACCCTTCTCCTAATCACATTACAGGTTCCATATTGTTTAGCGGTTGCTTTTATGAGACTGTTATGTGAGTAGGGGCAGTGCTTTAAAATATGAATTTTAAAATTAATAAAAAAGGCAATTCACAAGTTCACCAGTGCGCGAATCTCTGCAAAGTTTAAGATTGAATTTCGTCGGAAGGAAACCTTCCAATCACCATAATTGCCGCTGTAGCTATCAGTCAACTAGGACAGCATAGAGGCGTACCTGTTTACATTTCATCAAATCTTCTAAAGCTTACCCTGAGATGATTTACTTCCATTGATAATCGCGACTCCCCCATCTGCAGTGCTGGAAATGCCATCATCCGCCTAGCATTAATGCAGCCACTCTCAATGAGTTTGTTTGGAACGCTCGCCCGTGTTATGACAAATTAGTAAATCATAAACAACAGAAACTGTCAACAAGTCCATTAAAACTTCTTGTCACCTTCGTTTTCGTTTCCAATTTTTCTACGCTACAAGAGACATCAAAACAACAACAACGACGAAGGCACTAAATCGCAGCAACTGCCGAGAGCAGTAAAAAGTTTGTAAATGACAAATTCACTCATCTTCTAACTAAAGTTTCGCCTACTTGGTAGACGTTTCTTTGACGCTCGAGAAGCGTTGCCATTTAATCGGAAACCTACTCTGGGGTCCACCAACGACGAGGTGAAGCAGCCTGGCAATTGAGTGACATTATTGACTCATTTGGCCTGCTTTTCGTTGGGCTCGCGACCCAGAAGTTTAGAATACCTAATGGAAGTCGCCGGGAGAGCCAAATCAACCGAACGAATTCTTCCAAGTCGGTCCCAATCATCATCACCATCATCATCATCTTCTGGAACTTTGAAGTGCCACCCGCATGTCCACGCTGCTGCTAGGGTTCTTTCAGCAACAACAATAGGGCAGCAGCTGCTCAGTCAAGCCCCAAAAGAAGGACATCTGGTGATCTGATGGAGATCGACTGGTGAACTAATCGGTTGATCTCGCAGACACCTCCCATGTATTTAGTTGGGTGGCTCCGATTGAACTCTGGTGGGTCCGAAGCATTACGCAATGTCTGGGGGGCTGTTCAACTGGATGCACGTGATTGTAGTAAACCTTAGGAAGGCTCATAGATCGCCCTTAGAGGGCTGCTGGCGCTCAAGAAATTGCGACACGATCTTTGGCTCCGCGTGAAGATAGTTACTGTCGTCGGCATGCCGATCGGGACAAGACATGAATCGTTAAAGGGCACCGAATCTCTGCCGGTGCGGGTGGTTTTCAGCAGCGGGTCAGCCAGAAGGAGAATGATAAATCGATGTTTGCATTTGCGTTTTGTTTGATACAAGTTTGGCATCGCAATCATTTGTTGTTGTATGAGCTGGCGGGATCAATTAGGGAACAATTCTTATATGGCTTGATTTGAAACTCATTGATGTGTTAATACCATTTAATTAAATCATTAGCTTATATCATATTTCTTTTTCAGAAAAAAATATGATGAAATTCCAATATGAATTATTAAGAAATAAGAAATAAGATGCGATCAATCAACATGTTGACCACAATACAACTAAAAATATTCTATCTTCTCATTGAAAGTAAGAATAAAATTTCTTCAGTATATAGTAAAAATAACTATTTCCAAGATTAGCTTCAATTTTATTTTGATCGCATAAAGGTTTGTATTTCCCATGAAAAAAAAACGACGTTGGATACATTTTGACCTTCCTTTGCGGTTAGGGTCTAAATGACCCGAACTGTACTTTCTCGAAGCGATATGTCAGGAACGGTTAAAGCTGGATATGTACATGAGTTTTTTTGACTTTTTCTAAAATAAGAAGCTTTACAATTTCTCATTTTTAGATTTTCGAATAGGGTTTACAGAGTCACCCAGCTGAAAAAGGACATTTAGCCGGTTAGGGTCATATACACCTGGATTATTGTTTTGGTTATAAAATCAGAACTACTGAATCGGTTCAGTACATTCATATACTATAACATTTTGGAATTGTTCAAATGTCTGCAATCAGATGCCTTTTCAAAATTTTAGTTTTTATTCTTATGCATTTTAGAAACCGAGTTTAAAGCCAAAATGTCCTTAAAAAATGGATAATTTGTATTCCAAAAAAAAAGTTTTACAACTCTTAGCAAAACTTGATCTCAAATATTCCCGTTTTATATGGAGAGAATGAGAATACTACTATTTTTTAAGTTTTTTAAAGGATACTTGATCTCTTATTCAGGGTGCCCTGATCCTAGGCAGAAATCTAGCAAAATCCAATGATAAACGGTCCGTTGACTATTTTTGCCATATTAGTTTTCATTTCACAGTTTGTAAGAATCAGACAAAGAGAATTCTAATACTTTTTCTATAACCCTAGGTTAATTGCATACATCAAGGCGCAATTTTCTTGTTTTAATATAAATACAGTATTTTTAGTCCTTCTTAACAGATAATTACTGTATAAACATTAGTTATTGGACAGATACTATTAATTTCATGTAAACTAATGGTCACTATACATTCATAAAAAAAATATATCTTTTTGGACTCTAAGGACCAATCAAACCCATAACATACATTTCAAAAACTGCTTCTTATAAACAAAATTTAGCGTTTACTATTGCTTTGAAAATATGGCATTATGAAGTTTATATTATACTCTTACGATTGGTTTATTGAATTAAATATTTTTATCATAATTTTTCACTAGACACGAATGCCATAATGCTGGTAAAGTGTCAAAAGTAAAACATAAAAAAAATAATTTTTCATGTGAGAAACATTATAAAGTGATAATGAAGATCTTCAAATCACATTTTGATAAATTTTTCAAACATAGTTCAATAACCCGAAAAATTTGATTTTTCAAATTTGTTGAGATAACAGCATTGTTGTTTTGTTTCATTCATTTTATATTTGTAACACATTCCTGTTTCGAGATATAGCGAAGGAATCAAGTATCCCCATTCTCCCCTATGTCCGGCAAGTGCTAAAAGAATATGCATCTTGCAACTTGTTTTTCTACTTAAATTTGATAGTTTTATCGAAAAGTTGTATGCAATCTATAGTAAGCTAGCAACAAACAATTATGCAGAGTTTAAGTGGATACGTGCATACATTTTGCAAATAAGGCCCTAAACTTTAATTTGTAATCAGAATCCTGAACCTGAATAAAAAAATAATTTTTTATTCTGTTTTCGAATTTCAATACAATGTACAAAAAAAAAATTTCAGAATCTAAAGTAAAGATCACAGTTTTGAATATGAACCAAGAAGTACAATTTGTAACAGAACAGACAAGCATGCATCAGTTTAAATTTGGATATTTCGGGTTTCAATATTTATTTTTAATCTGACATGTAAATCCGCCCAGACAACCAGAAGACGTTTTTTATTTTACAGATTATATTGTATAGTATGTTATTTAAACTCATTTTCGTATACCTACACCTACAATGTACGGCCCATGCACATTCTTTATCGTATTTAAATACATTGCATGGTTTTATTACGACAATACAATCCAAATGAAGAATATGTGTGCTCATGTACCTATATGGCCTCCAAAATGATACGTATATACTGGTTTTGCTGCATTATATACGATATGTTTACATGTATATTCGCATGTATATTTATGTTGCAAATTAAAAATACCCACTAAATGGTTTTCTGGGCGAATCACATTCATAATTGAGAAATTATATTTTATGATTTTGAATGATGAATCTGATACGGAGTTTCCAATTTTGAATTGCCATTTTGATTTTTTTTTATGTTTGAATTCTGCATAAGAATACATAAACGAACACAAACACATACAGGATCTCAATGAAAGTTGATGTCTCCTCGAAGAGATTCTTTTTTTCTTAACTTCAAGCGTACCTACATCTATCGAGGGATGGCTAGCATCTTAAACCATGCTTAAACCACCAACCCACAGAAAGTGTATTATGTATGCCTTACAAGACTTGAAAGCTATTCTTTACTCCACGGGCTGCGGCCAAATCAAGCTCAAGAATATGAATATGAAACAAAATTTCATGTTGGTTTTATTGTATTCATATTCGGAAAATTGTTGTTTTTTTTCTTTGAGCAGGAAAATGCTCCTGGAGAAATTTTGTTATGACCCCTCCAAAAGGCATAAAACTCCTCCTCTTGATTCAATTTTTCTTTTTTTCCATATGTTTTTCCCATTTATAGTAATACATTTTTGTTTTTCATTCACAATTTACAGTTTGTTTTAACATAATTGGTTGTTGATGGTTTTTGGTGATGATGTGATGGTGGCATATGATTGGGGCTCAGTGGTGGGAATAAAATAAGAACATATTTTGTGAACGTGGCATTAGTATTTAGACTGTTTATTATGATGAGGACTGATAGCTGCTTGGTGCTTCCAGTGAGGTGCAATTTCTTTGAAGGAGGTACACTTGGTTTATGATTCGGTTAGTGACGCGTCGATAGATGATTTATAGTAAATGTTATCGGGGATTTTGCTGCGGATGTGTTGTTAAAAATATTTTGAATTTTTATCAAGTTTCCTTCTTCTTCTAATTTGTTTGGAAGTTGGTTGTACTTAATTTTAGAGAAATAACTGGGAGATGATTTAGTAATATTTTACTTTAGACCACTTTTATCTAGCATACGATTACTCTTCAAATTGTATTCGGAAATTTAGCGTTTCGTTGTGATAAATTGATTGATTATATAATTTATTGTGCACTTGAACAAGGCAGTGCAAAAATTGGAATTAAAGGCTTGGCAGCTTCTTCGTAGAAATTTACTGTGGGATGCAGTCGCGGGTTTTTAAATAAATCGTTTTCAAGCATCGATTTTGAGTAGCTTGAAGCGAACCTAGTTTTGTTTTTGTGGTGCTTCGGCATACTGATACCATGTAGGTTAATCAAGATTGCACGATCGCCAAGTACGTGGCTTCTAACTGTTTTGTAGGGACAACCTTAGACACCTTCCATAAGAGGCCATAAGCTGCGCTAACATTGTTTTTGTACTATTAATGTGAGGCTGTCATGACAGTTTGGTGTCAAACGACAAACCAAGATGTTTATGGCTTTCGACCTTTTCAATAATAGTAAAGGCAATAGACAATTCTTGAATCCTTTCGACTTGCTTTCTAGGTAATTGAAATATGACGTATTTGGTTTTCGACAAATTCTGTGATAACAGGTTTTCTTAGAAGAATCCTATTGGTATCTAGATATTCTGTTCGATTTACCAATTCACTAGTGACACATTCCACGCGCTTGTACCGCTCAAAAGTGATTTTTATCCGTTCGCGTATCAAAAAATCTCAAAATGGTCTATAATTTTGATAATTCAAATCACACAAAACCAACGGAAAAAAGAGAAAAAAGTTTTTTTACACATGTTTTTGATGATTTTTAAAATCAGTTTTTTTGTTGAAAAAAGTGGTGTTTTTGACAACTTTTACAAAATCATGAATTTTAAAATATGGATGATTTTTTTTTTGGAAAAAAATTTAGTATGTTCAGAAGCCAAAAAACACAGCTTCATTTTGTAGAAAAAAGAATTTGTTCATATCCAATGTAGTTGGTTTGAAAAGCGAACAAAAACAGTCGCAAATGAGTGAATTCACGTCACAAAAAAGGGAAGTTTTTAATTTTACGAGGAAACTCTGACGGTTTTTGGAATAAAAAAAGAGATTTTCTTTGGAAATGGTAAGACGATTCTAAAACACTAGAATTTATAGAAATAGGTTGGAATCTAGCTGAGTTACAACAGCGCAAATGAGTGAATTCACGTCACAAAATTATATTTTTGTTAAATTTTATATGAAAAATGTGCTCTGAAAGCTGTTTTGACCCTCCAGATGGTCGGATTTTGACAAATCGAGCATAATTTAGTTGATTTTTTTTAATAAGTTCATTATTTTGCAATAAAAAAAAAGGATTAAAAAAAATATTTTTTTTTGGTGAATCTTCTAATGAAGACAGTAGTAATTTTAACATATGATTCCTCAATATGTTGCAATTTAAGTGCCAATCAAAATAAGGAACAAGTTAGGTGCAGATACTAAAAATTTATGATTGTAAAAGTCGGAACAACAAAATATCGTTTTCGAAACTGTGCATAAAATTTGAAGACTCCAAAGAATGGTTCAGTATTAACACAGTATAACTTTATATTTCGTGACGTGAATTCAGTCAACTACCCTGTTCTGTTTGAACTGAGTGAATTCACGTCACAACTTCAAATAAGCATAACTTCTTTCGTTGTTGTTCAATCGAGAAGCTACGTACATCAAATTGTGGGTAATTGTTTTCTTTACAACTCATTCGAAGACACCGATATTCTATTTCCACAGAGAGAACAGGAAATCAAAGATGAATGTACTAAAGTCCGAAATGGTCAATTCTAGCGTGAATTCACGTCACAAAAGTAATTAATCACAATAAAAATAAATTAAATTATAAAATGACCAAATTATATTCATTTTGAAGAAAATTCAATTTGGCGACCGTTTGCTACAATTTTTTTCATTTTCAAGTGAATTGGTTGACTTCTAGAATGAAAACAGTGCAGAAAAGTCCGGAAAAGCGATTTCACGTCACGGTGGAATGTGTCTAGTGATTTTTCCAACGTAGTTCATTTGCAAACAAGCGGGTTTTTCCATCAAGTGCAAGCTTTGATAGATCATTTACGTACAAATAAAGAACAGGAGTGGTCCTATGTAACTTCCCTGAGGTATACCAATTACAAGCCTTAGTGCACTTTCGGTATCATTTACTTCCGCGTACTGAAGACGGTTTGATAGACAAGGAACTCTTAATAAGATCGTTAACTTTTCCTCGGATTCTGTAAAACTTTCGTTTTTCTAACAATAATTGGTAATCGACGGTACCGAAAGGTTTTTTAAGATCTAGGAAGAGAACTAGAAGCGATCACAGTACTATAGCTTGTTCTAAATCTATACTGATGGCTGTAGACAAGTTTGTATGAACTGAGGAAACTAATTATTCGAAAAACTAGTAGCTGCTTCAAGATTTTGCTTAACATTGAAAGCACAAATATTGGCCTTTAGTTGATTTCGTCGTTTTTGAGACCACTTTTATAAATTAGTTGATTTTTCATCTTTGCTATGGTTCGTATTGATCTTGAAACTAAAAAGACAACTTGGTGCACTGGAAACTTGGTGCATACAATAAAATCGCAAAACGGTTCTGTGCTCTGTCACAATGTCCGAGGGGCGTTCCTTCCGCTTTCGGAGCTTTCGGATGAATCACAAGGCACTCATTCGTGGTTCGTGTTCACTCCGGCGATTTACGCGACAATTCTGTTTCAACTCCGGTTTCGCAGTTGTGCTTCTGATATTTTTCGCTGCAAAGCGGAAAATGAACTCAAAAAATCACTGGGTACGAGAAGATGCTGACAAAAATTGCTGCTGAGCCGATTCTTAGCAAATTCCGGAGTTGGAGTTTTTCACCGGTAAGAACAAGTTCGATGTGGACGACAAATTTAAGAAAAATGAAATGTCTAAGTTCACCTCCAAATATCTCGTTTGGCAAGCCGTCTGCGCTTGCGCACTGAGGAGTGAGCCTTTCGTGACAAAGGGCACAGTGAATGGCGAGATCTACAAATCTAAGTGCCTCGAAAAGCGCCTTTTGCCGTTCTTGCAGCAGCACGACGAAGCTCCGCTATTTTGGCCAGATTTGGCATCTTGCTACTATTCTAACAGTGTCCTGGAGTTATATGAGGCCAATTCTGTAAAATTTGTTCAACTTTCCGGAGCTACGGCCGGTGGAGCAGTATTGGGCAACAATAAAGCGGGAACTTTGGAAGTGCAAGAAGATAGTCAAAGACGAGAAGGACATGTTATGAAAATGGAAAAAATGAGAAACGGATGACACTTTAAAAACTTTGATGGAGGGCATCAAGCGAAAATGCGTTCAATTTTACACTCAAGGCTCCATCGATTAACTTTTCTTTTGAACTTTGAAGTACCTGAATATATGTAAGGGAGAGTGGGGAATCATGGGCCACTTTTTTTCGTTGTTCCATAACTTCTTTATTATAAAAGATAAAATGAAAATAAAAAATGGTTTGGGTATCATAAGGTTTTTTTTCAAAAATTTTAATAAGTTATTTTCCCCAAATTCTGACTGTTTAAAAAAAAGCAATATTTTTTGGATTTTGAAAAATGGTGGGGAATCGTGGGCCACTAAATCCAAATTGACCAAATAACATGCAAAGTTTATGAGTTGACCCAAAACTGTGATTTCCTAATTCATTTCGTTATTTAAAAGCAATTTCAGATGATGAAATAAAAAAGAGAGCTGTGTATGATCGCATAGATTCCAAAACCTGGCTCGCGAACGTTTTGGAAAAATTTCTTATATAGGATGGACAAAATATTTATCATAACTCTTCATTTGGCATAAGAAAACTTTGCAGATAGGTAAAACGTATTTTAAGTTCTGAATGTGTATAAAAACATAAAAATATAGGTGATTCAAGATGTGTGGCCCACGATTCTCCACAAGCTATGATTTGCAAATTGGTTGAGTTTGTGTGACTTATTGATGTTTCATCAAAAATTTCTTTTCCACGTGAAAGATCATGACAAAACTAAGATCATAAGCGTATGAGCATATTTTTGTTATGCACTCTAGGTTCCCCATCGATGAAATTAGCGGGTGTTTTTTTAATTATGTAAGTTAATTTTTCTAACTTTTTTTAGCTTGATACATAAAAGAAGCATATTTGCGTATTTCAGTCAACAACATATAGGAATGTATGCTCACGCAAAACGACGACGATGACAGTTGGTTTGAGATTTTTATCTCAACACACATCTGAGATATTGAAAGGCCCACGTTTCCCCATGGCCCACGATACCCCACTTTCCCCTATAAAACTCCTCTCAAATTTTGGTTTGAATCTAAACATTATAAGAAAATTGGCTGGACATTTTCGGTGTTCCAATAATTTCGTGTTCGCCCTTTTATGTTCAGTGTTCTTGTTGGCTTTCACATTTATTTTAGATAACCCACTGAGCATGCTAACAAGTAGCTAGTGAAATACTAATATTTGGGTTTTTCAAATACTGTGGCTGAATTCAGAGGAATCATCGACTACTTTGAAATCATAGTTTCTTTCTGCTAAAAGGTTTCTCTGAATATAAACAATTTTCCGATCGTTCAGAGCCTTTATATCTGCTTCGTCGGACCCTCATGAGGGGAGAGTGAGATATGATCAGCTATTTTACCATGATCATTTTTGAAAAAAAAACTAATGAAAAATTAAGAATATTTAAAAGTATGCGCTTTGATAACAGAGTTCAGCAAATAATCAAAACTTTTCTATGCCGTCTAGAGTGCAATTTCTCAACCCGGGAATCGGGAAATCTGGTGGACTACTCTCCGAGAATTCCCGGAATCCTGGGTAATATTCAAAAACATGCAAAACATATGCACTTCGTTACTTTAATTTATCAGCCATGTAGGTGAAAAGTAAAGTCCTTTTTAGTAGGGACCCGGACATCTTAAGATTATGAAATTTTATAGTTGGATAGAACGTTAGATGAAATGAAAGATGGTGAAAATGAGCGAGGAAAATTTATTTAGCAGCGTAATCATCACATATCAAGTTTCTGCTCTGCACGGGCCAACTTTTATGAAGTGGTAGATATGGTAAAATAGGTAGACATCTATTAAATTTCATAATATTAAGATGTCCCTTCTAAAAAGAACTTCACTTATCACCGATAAGGTCGATGAATTAAAGTAACAAACATAAATTACGGTGATAATTCTTTTAATTTTATATGCATTTCGATTAAAACCTTTTGTTTATTCAAACCCAAAATTTGTTCAAAATTTACTCTTCATAATGTTTTTTTTAAATTTTCAAATAAATCTATTTTTTAACAATGATAAATTGAAGCAGTCTAATAAACAATAAAATAACCTGAATAAGTCAAATGAAAAATTCATTAATGCAATCAAGGGTTAGTAAAAAATATTTTTATTTGTTTGATTATTCCAACCATTTTTCGTTCTTCCGAACATTTTACATATAAGCTCTTCATATCTGGCTTTCAAAGCCAGAGGGAAACAATTGAATAACTGTTACTTTCAAAAACACACAATTTGTCAACCTGCTGCGCGATTTTTCATATATTTTTAAAAGAGTTGTGGGTTTTTGTTCAATGAAAACGATGTGGAAATCTTATTAAACGTATCTTTTTGAAAAAAAAAATTGAAACAAAAAGCTACAAAATGTCTAATGCCACAGGAATCGGCATTTTCTCAAATAGTGTTGTATAACTACATTTTCAATAATAACAATAAGAATGGTTCCGGAGGTTTAACAGGCTTTTTTAGAGAAATAATTTCAAACATGTCAGAAATTCCCGGGAATGAAACTATGATTCTTAGGAATCGGGAATTCCCAAGTTTTTCAAACTTTCGGGAATTCCCAACACTCTAATGCCACCTCTGAGAATTTTTCAAAAACGAAAAAAACATGTTTGACTCCACCATCATAATCGTATATTACGGGATTAAGATTAACAAATGCGAGCTCAAAATTCTAACAGACAGCTTCCATACTTGTTTTGGCTGTAGTAAGTTCAGTACGATGGGAGCTTGTTGAATCTAGTGAAACACCGGTTGCGGTAAGCCCGGAAAGACCTTTTCAAGACCTGGTCGAATTGTCAAACCTCACACGTGAAGGTGGAGTCAGCAGAAGAATTTCAAGTCTACTTAGGCCACACCAAATTCGCATGCTAACGACGTGTGTCGTCATTCTAAAGGTTGCGATGCTGCGAACAGTGGGTCATTACAAGAATCAAGTAAGTTTCAAAATTCATTCCAGAATCCAGTGGGACTTCTGTTGAGATCACAACTGATTTGTTTATAGAAAAAAAAATCCTACTAAAAAAAAGTTAGCCAATGCCTTGAATTTGTAACCAATGTGCCACGAAAGGAAACCAAATGAGGGCTTCCGTCAAGTAACGCCCCGGTCCAAAATGGGAAGCTGCGGTGTATTTTGAGTCGTAGATGTGGGTCGAATTTATGCCAGACGGTCGAGCCTCCACGTTTTTCCCTTTTGCCTTTCAGAATTCGGTTGTTGGAGAGATAAAAACGTGCGAATATCCCATTGATAAACTATTTGAAAAAAGTTTTATTGAAAACTGTAAAGATAGATGGACCAAAGAGATGTTCTAATCATAATTGTTTCATTTCATGAATCATTTGCGGGTAATTAATTATTGATTGAATACTTTGCTCATTTAACTCATGTTTGATTCCATTCATCAGCTGTCCCCAAGTAACAAGCTGCATTAAAACACTACCCCGTGAAAGGGCCTGATTGAAAAGCTCCGATATGCCACCTAGTCAGAGAAGTATAATGTTTACCACCCACCCAATTTGAAACACTCCGATCGCTTTACTGATGTTTTGATGTGAAAGGTTGTGTCGAGCCCTTAGTGTTGTGTTCTTACCGACTTGTTCAGCTGGTTAAGTTATGAACATACATTAATGATCAACCGCATGTGTGCTACCGTGAATGAAACATGCTCTCTGGCTGGCAGTGTGCGGTAGGCTTAAATTGCCATCACGTGTGTCCTCAGAATCGAACCTGTCTCAAAGACTTCCAACTTCAATCGATCGATCGATCGATCGGGATAACATGTGTGTGAAAGTCTTGTAGGTTTTCCAGTCCAATTTAAGGCAAAGGCTGAACAACCAAAGGGAAACACAATTCAACAATCCAGTCTAGACCCACCGAGGAGATAGGTTTTTAATTTTTGCCCAACAGTCTACAAATAGTTGGGACCGTTGAGTTTTTCTTCGGCAAAACAAACTAACAGCGCTCATAAATATATTCGTATTCCAGCCGTATCGAGCGAAAAATTGAATAATAATAGATTGAAATAATCATAAATGGAGTAATATCGACAACTTATTCTTTGGCCAAAGTAAACAAGGTGGGCCGAAGCAATCGATGTGTAAATATTACCCCTCGGTTAGCGTTTTGCTTTGTTACGGATCTGGCTGCTGGACCCAATAACTATTATGCAAACAGTTCGGCCAAACTAAAAATGGTCTCAAAACACTCAGCTGCAGTGCTGACAATCTGCCACACCGGGTCCCAATTATGATTCGCGACGCCGCCAAAGTTCAATTCCGCAGTTGGGATCTTGGTCATGGCTTTCTGGAAAACGAATGACCGGAGTATTCATTCCCGGGCGCGGAAAACGCATTTTGTCGCTTTGCCCAAGACTGACAGCAATGCAGTCTGGGTAGACTTCGTCCTGAGATAGAGATTCAATCATGTTCAATTGAAAGCTGCATAATAAGGGTTTTATTAAATCCGTAAGTACGTTGTTTACTGGACTCCCAGAAGGTTTCACCGTTTCGCTGTCTTGGGAGTTGAGAATAGATTTTTGTCTGATTGAAACATTTGTTATGGAGCTGTAAAATTTGGGCTGCAATCATTTGGAGTCAACCATATTTGAAAATAAGAAAATAAAATCACTACATCATCTTGAAATACATTGATATTTTGAGTGCTCCATTGATTGTGAAAATCTATATAGAGGGGAGAGTGGGTTATCATGAGCCATGCGGGAACGTAGGCCATATTTAATATCCCTGATGTGTGTTGAGATAAAAAACTCAATCCCACTGTCATCGTCTTCGCTCTGCGAAAGCGTAGATAATGACGGTGGGATGTAAATTGTACCTTCTTTCGTTCAACAAGTAAATTGTTCTCTGACTTTTGCAGTAAGTAGGCGAGGAGAGCGCGGTGAAGTGGGGTGATGCTCATTTTCATCGTTTACAACTAACAGTGCACGGTGTGTTTCTAGAAGATGTTTAAAAGAAAAAAAAACAGTAACTCATTTTTTTCAGGAGTTGAAAATTAGGCCTTTTCTAAGTCATTTCCAGGCAAAATGAAAATATTTGGTTGGTGAGTCCTCATACGATTAGTTTTTTTTAAGATTTATTAAATAGTAACGTTTTTTCTTTAAATTTTTTTTTTCATTTTTATTCCAATTTTTGTTATTCTTAAATATTTAACGCCTAGAAAGATTGGTGATTTGGATTGAAAAACTTATTTTATACTAATATTTTATCTGAAATTAATATTATAAATGCTTGTTATAATTGGTGTTTTCCAAATGTAACTAAATTTATATTCATATGTGTTTATCTTGGAAAAATAATTCTGGATTAATGAAATTTAAAGAGACATGAATAACAACAGTCTAACATCCTTCGATTGGTTTGCAACGAAATATCAAAAATAATAATCTTTTTTCAAACTTGTTCTTTGAATTAATTCTACAATATTTGTAAATAGGCTCATATGCATGTGAATACGCATTTTAGAACAAAATAAAATTTGTGATGATACCACTCGTTAATGGTATTTTTTCAATTTCTTTTACCTCAGCAGACCCGTTTTCAATAGAATTTAAAATATAAAATTAAGTTAAACGTTGAATTAATTGCACTGAAATTTGAAAATCTTCGCCTTCATAATATCAATTTCAAATAACTTTTTCTCGTATTGAAGGTGAGTATTTTTTCTATCAATCATCTGAACTTTAGTTTTGCATAAGAATTCAAATACTGATGATATGTTTGGATTTATGATTTAAAAATGAAAAGCTTATATTTTCAGGAAAAGTTTCAATTTCATCGACGGTTTTAGACCAGATTTTTGCATCTTAATTTGTTCAGTTTTTTCAGTTTCTATGGTTAAATCAAACTGATGATTTCTAAAGATTTTTATCACAACTGGTATAAAATTGTCGAAGTTATATTTTTTTACTGTAACGTTCATGCATCATTAATGTTCTAATCTATATCTATATCTAATCTAGTAGGTATATGAAAAGCAATTTCTGTATGTTTGTTTGTTTGTTTGTCCTCTATAGACTCAGCCGTCTTAAGAGCTAGAGGTCTGAAATTTGGCATGGATGCTCATTAGGCCTAGGAAAGATGAAAAATGTTTTCAGATTTTCGGATGACCCCTTCTGAAGGGGGTCGTCCATAGAAGAGAAATATTGTTTTCGTGATATTGACGTTATTTTTCGTCGGATTGTGTTGAAAATTTGAACATGAGTGTTTTGAAAGACGAGCAATCGATTTCAGGTGTCAAATTTTGTGTAAGGGATCGACCAAAGGGGTCGTCCATATTAACTGTTCGCTGTTTTTACGATATTGACGTTATTATACATCGTATTCAGATGAAAATTGTTACACGACAGTTTTGAGGGACGTGCAATCGATTTGAGGTATAAAATTCAGTGTAAGGGGCCGGCAAAAGGGGGCCTTTATATTACTTTTCCAATATTATAGTGATAATGACATTATTATACATCGGATTGAGATGAAAATTTGGGCAAAGAAAATATTAGGAACAAACTATTTATTTCACTCATCCAAATTTAAGTAAGGGGTCGGCCAAAGGGGTCGTTCATATTAACTTTTCAATATTTTTGCGATATTATCGTTATTATATATGTATATCGGATTGGGATAAAAATTTGCAAACGGTAGTTTTCAGGGACGGGCAATAGATTTCAACTGTCAAATGTTTTGCTAGGGGTCCACGAAGGAGGTCGTTCATATAAATTAACTTTTCACTTGGCAAAGCTTTTCGTAATTTAAGGTCGCGGTACACCTCAGAAGAAAATGAAAAATCTAATTTTCTCAAAAACTCAAAAAAGGTACACATTTTAGCTTTCTAGTGGAATCTATGGGGAATAGTGAAAAGGTAAATTTTTAGCGGGTCTCAATGTTCAAAACTTCCTAAAAAATTAAAAAAATAATTTCACCTGAGGTACATATATCACGACCTTTCAACAGTATAATTTGTTCATAATAACTCGAAATTCATTTCTAATAACTACGTCATCTAAACGCTTAGGGTGAACTAACGGTGCATTATCATTTAGTTTTTTTTAAGTATATTGCATGGATCTAAAGGAAATTGGAGAAATTGGGATTGCTCCCATCAACTAAGTCCCAAACGTTCATTTGATTTAACATTAAGCAAAACACCTGATTTAATGTTTTTATTGACCTTTGCTGATGCTTTATCATTTTTATATTTAAATTATATTGCATAAACTCATGAATAAAATCAGGGAAAATTGGAGGAAATGAGACCTTTCTCGTTAACTGAATGCTAAGCAAAGTTGATTATCCGATCAAGCAATCAGTTTAACATCTGATTCAATTCATTTTCTGATGCATTTTGCATTTGTTTCAAAGATTTTTTTTAACATATCGCCCATTTTAGGGAAAATCGGGGTGATTGAGGCTCTTCTTGTTAACTAAACGCTAAGCGATGTAGATCATTCGATTTAACAATGAGTCTTACATTTACTTTTTGTGCATTTTGCGATGCATTGTCATTTGATATAATGGTAATTTTTTAACATTTCGCCTAAACTTTGGGGAAACCGGGGTGATAACGGCTATTCTCGTAAGATGAGCGCTAATCGGTGTATACCACTCAATTGAGCGAACATTTTGACATTCAATCACTTAGTTTTTGTATTTTTTGTGAAGTGCTCGATTGTTTAAAAAAATGCATAATTTAAAAAAAAAGTTCTGAGAAGTTGGGCTATTGAGCCGTTTATATGCAATTTAGTACAAAAAAGCGACATGGTCAGACTGAAGATGAATAAATCTACAAAAAATGATCAACCATGATGGAAAAATTTTGAATTGTATTTTGTTTGACTGCATTTCTTTGAAACTTTCTTAAGTTTAAGGCAAAAAAAATCAATTGAGTATACCAATCGAATCACCACCATTTTTAACTTAAATAAGCAAAGTTTATTGACTTTTTTGTAGCAAGGTTGGTTGCTCTAATCGATATTATACTTTAACACCTAAAAGAATTGGGGAAATCGGACAAAAAGAGTTGTTAAGAGCCATTTTTTCCAAAAAGTGATGTAGACCATTCGATTGCTCGTGTTATTTTGATAATAAATGATAGTTTTCCACAATTAAGTCCAGTTAAGGCGACAGTCACAGGAATAGGTACCTTTTCAGATAAAAAAAATCACTATGCTTTGCTGGGAAACCAAAAGTTTACAACAAAATATGCTAATGCTCTAAAATTTAGCCGAAAGTCAAAACGGCCGAAAAAAGATGGCATTTTTGAACAAAGATCGTGATCATCCCGTTTAATATAATGAAATTTCTTTATGTCAGCTAAATTTGGGCTAGTCTAAAGATTCATTTAAAGTTATGAAAGTCACTAGTTTCAAATACCGTACGCCAGAAACGGAAATTTAGGAAAAAACTAAAATATCAGTAATTTATTCTTGAAAACCATTGTTTTATTTACCATTTTATCAGCTTATATTCTTTAAACTTTTATCATATTGAGAACTGCGGAAAACACACAATGAGAGAATTTCGGAGCACCTCGTGCTTTATTTCGACATTAAATACAATATAGATGTCATATTCTAGAGCTAATCGAAGAGTCGTTATTCATTTCTTATAATATTATCCCGATTAGAAAACACTGTAATTGAACAGAAAAGCAATTTTTTAAATCATTCCAAGACTATCATGATTTTATAGTTGTAAATTTATAGTTTAGAAACATTCCAGGAACTTTTTTTGTGGTCTGTAAAGCCAAGCAATTTTAATGTTTAAATATGAGCTCTTTATCTTTCTTAAATCATATCAATCAAAAGTTTTTCAATACGACTTCAACAAAATCAGTTTTGTTTGTTGCCATCCACCCATTTTTGAAGACTTTAAGGTCGGTTTCTGAAGACCACAAAAAACATACACAAAATTTAAAGAAAGCGTTTGATAACAAAAGAAGAGTTATGAACAAAATTCTATCAATTTTATTGAAAGCGATAGAGACGAGTATAAATCCTTTATATAGAATTTTGTCAAAACGTTTGCAACCCAGATTTTTGAAACTTTTCGATTAAGTACACATCACTCGTAATTCATTTCCTCACGTAAAATAACTTTAATACAATTCAATGAATTTTCTTCTTATTCATTCTTCTAACAACAACATGGAAAAAACTTGTAGGCATCTCTTGAGATTTCTTTTTCAAAAAAAAAAAAAAAAAATGAGGGGTTACAATTGCTTTGAAAATATGCCTTTAAGATGTTCATATTATACTGAAACGATTGAAATATTGCAATAAACATTTTTATTAAAAGATTTCGTGATGGAAACATTTTAAAGTGATAAAAAAGAGAGCTTAAAGTCACATTTTGTAAGATTTTTCAAACAAAGTGCTATAACTCAAGAAAATGTTTTATTTTATTATTTTTTAGATAACAGGTTTGTTGTTTTGTTCTATTTGGCAAACTTTCTAGAACATTTAATCTATATAAGACACTATTTGATTTACCCGGCCTTGCTCGGGTTCACTTAAAATATAAATCAAATTTTGGAAGCTTTTCATCATTATACGAAATTTGGCCATGTTTGCTTTGGTTTGTCTTCTTAAGGTTTTGTTTGAGCTTTGTATTTATAGAAATTTTAAAATCTTCAATTTTTTTCAATTCGCGGCTAGAAACGGTTTTCATTTTCTCAAAATTGGATGGTAGAATGCCCTACAAATATTGAAATATTATAAATTACCAAGTTGATTTGTACCAAACTAAAAACTTCAGATTCAATTACTAATAAGTGTTAAGCGTTGGATTTGGTTTTAACATTTTCAGGAAAATACACGTTTAGTGGGCTATTCCCCCGTTTAAATTTCTACATGACCATCAAAGCGTCGAAATCGCAGCCGTCAACTTAAAAATAGCTCTGGGTATAATTAATTTTTCTTTTTCCATATGGAATTCAAAAAATTTTGGAATGTTTGGTTGCTTAAAGCTGGAACATTGGTTTTCAGCACTCAGTCCAAAAAGTTATTCAGCCTTAAAAAGCAACGTAGATTCTCAATGCCTCCCAGTGGCGATAGAAACCACTTTGAAAACCACTGTTCTCATCAAAATCTTCCTAAGAGGCGAATAGATTTTTTTTTCTTTCAGAATGTACGCTCATTAAATCATTTAAGAACCTCGTGCTTCTGCCCCGTGCTACAAACAGTAGAAAGAAAAATCCCGCCAAAAAAATCGCTAACAAGTTTTTAATCATTAGCAGGCTTTGGTTTGCTGTCCACTACACGTGAACTCTGGATGGTCGTTTCTAATGCCCGGCCCATGGTGATGGTGAAAATAACCCCGCCAAAGGAAACGAAAATGGGTAAACAAAATGGGTGCCATGACTTTTAGTTCGTGTGAATAAAACCGAAAGTTGTATGGGAGGGTCCCTTGTATTAGGTGGGAGGGGCTCAAAACTATTACTAAAACCTGACCCTGGTCCAACTACAACTCTGTTCCAAATTTCAGGCTGATCGGTTAAGCGGTGTCGATTTGTATAAGGTGCATACAAACAAACATATATAGTCCAACTCATCTTTATATATTAGAAGAAGAAGAAGAAGAAGAAGAAGAAGAAGAAAGATTCCAGTATCGAGATACAGCTGAGGATTCAAGTATCCTCATTCTCTCTTTTAGTTGAAATCAGAAGAAACAAACAATTAAAAAACTGATTTCACTCAAAATTTCCTAAGTTTAATGCATATACAAACATGCCTGGAACGGTAATCTTTTCCATCAGTTTATTGATACATCGGTCGTTTGGCATATATTCGGGATATCACCGGAATTTTTTTTTCCAAAACCTTCTATAGTAAGCATTCCAGATTTACCGGATTTGCATTGAAATTTTCGAGACAATTCTTTCCCGGATATTGTGCGTTTACTTATCAAGAAATTTTATTTGATAATCAAAAGGACATATCTAACTTTGATCTCAACAATGATTCACAGAATTTATCTTATGTCGAAGAACATTTTTGTTTCAGCGGTCATTAGACATTATCCAACAATTTTGAAAATAAATTAGGCTTGCAGAATTCAAAACAAAATCTAACACGCCGTCGACAGCCACAGCCTATTTTTCTCTCTGCTCGCCTGTTTGTCTTAATTCGTTGCATTAAAACTAAAACTTTAACTGAATGAATTACGAAAATAAAGTTTGGAGTCAACTCTCAAACTTTGCGTGATGTTTGGTAATTATGGAACTGGTGGCCCACCATTTTTTTAATCGTAAAAAGTTTACTGTTTTTGAAACAGGTGAAACTCGGGGAAATAAATTTTTAATGGCCAAATAATTATCATTGCATAAAACTACGTTTGCAACGTAAAAAACCAAACTATTTTTTTAATTTTATCGTATTTAAAATTATGTCTGTCTAGACTCGGAAACTACAGAGTCGATTTGCGTGAAACTTGGCTCATGTCTTGTCATGTCTTGTCATGTCTTGTCATGTCTTGTCATGTCTTGTCATGTCTTGTCATGTCTTGTCATGTCTTGTCATGTCTTGTCATGTCTTGTCATGTCTTGTCATGTCTTGTCATGTCTTGTCATGTCTTGTCATGTCTTGTCATGTCTTGTCATGTCTTGTCATGTCTTGTCATGTCTTGTCATGTCTTGTCATGTCTTGTCATGTCTTGTCATGTCTTGTCATGTCTTGTCATGTCTTGTCATGTCTTGTCATGTCTTGTCATGTCTTGTCATGTCTTGTCATGTCTTGTCATGTCTTGTCATGTCTTGTCATGTCTTGTCATGTCTTGTCATGTCTTGTCATGTCTTGTCATGTCTTGTCATGTCTTGTCATGTCTTGTCATGTCTTGTCATGTCTTGTCATGTCTTGTCATGTCTTGTCATGTCTTGTCATGTCTTGTCATGTCTTGTCATGTCTTGTCATGTCTTGTCATGTCTTGTCATGTCTTGTCATGTCTTGTCATGTCTTGTCATGTCTTGTCATGTCTTGTCATGTCTTGTCATGTCTTGTCATGTCTTGTCATGTCTTGTCATGTCTTGTCATGTCTTGTCATGTCTTGTCATGTCTTGTCATGTCTTGTCATGTCTTGTCATGTCTTGTCATGTCTTGTCATGTCTTGTCATGTCTTGTCATGTCTTGTCATGTCTTTTCATATCTTGTGATATCTATTTCTTATATTTAACACATTGCATACCAACGTCGAGATATCTTTTGATTACTCATAGACACTAAATTTGTAGAATTTAGTCCAATGGTTTCTGAGGGATAGAATGCCTAATTTTGGTGCTTTCGAGCTAAGATTTCTTTGTGGTCCTTAATGTGTTCAAATAATACAAAGTTTTCAAAGACGAAAGTTTTACGCAACAAAACCAATTGATTCCATTGAAAAGGGCCTAAGTTTTTCAATTATAAGCCGCTCAGTCTAATACCCTGCGCCTTTTTTTTACACAAGACAGCAACGCCCCATTCACCGGTTTAATCTTTCAATAGGCATCAAGATCATCGACTCCTCGTTGCATCGCAGTCTAGCCAGTCATGAATGGATCGTAACGAAGCGCCTTCCTACGTGGCTTTTCACATGTTGCAGCTAATTCTTCTACGCGCCTTTTTTCACTTACTTTTGTATGTTACGGCTAGCACCATCTCTGCTGAAATTCTCCACCTTCATTTCCATCCCAATGCATGGCATGTCGATGAAAAGTCTCTCTCTTATTAGGCTCATTGATGCCGATGATCATGATGATAGTGCTGGTGGTGGCGAGTCAATCGATTCGAAATAATAAAATATCTCAAACCGTACCCATGTGTTGTACAAAGTTTCTCCACCCCCTACGCCTGACAACATGCTGCATCTGGTGGCAGAGAATTGAAATGAAGTAAAAAGGGCCCTGGCAGAATGTGGGTGTACGCGATCGATTATCCATTTATTTCTGACGTTTGTCGAGTTGGCAGGTTTCGGCAGGCTCCATACAGGGAATTAAACGGTTTCACTCTCTTTAGCATTTGTGCCTCATGTTTCCATAGGAGCATTGCTGAGTACTTGAGTTGAGATAGACTTGCAATTTTCTGCTTCCAACATTGTGCTCGATTTAAATACAAGACTTTCAAATCCTAAAACCGGAGATCTTTCATCAAAAAGAAATAAATGCTAAAAGGAACGATATCGTTGCAGTTGTTCTACCTCATTTTCCCAACCCCTTGCAAACTTATGTAGAAACAAATCATTCCACTTAACCAAACAAACAAACACAAACTTGATCGGCCAACACTTTCCTGTTACGTAATTTGCCATCGACAGCCGCTCTATCTAACAACGAGACGCGATGACGTTTGGGATCATAAATAAATTTTTCAGCATCAACAAACAACCGGCTAACAACGGGAGACTTTGTAGGCTTTTCCCGCCCAACTCGCCCGTCAATGTTGGAGATCTTTTGCGTCACTTTTACAAATCGAGGGAACAGTGATGGATGGTTTTTAGTCTTCAATGCAGGGTCCGCGATCGGGACTGGAAAATGTCTTGTGGAAACCTCATTTAAACTGTTTCTTTTTTTATAATGTTGTTTTCTGACCAGTTTTGGGAAGTTGAAACTGCATTGAAAATTTTTGCAACTTAGGTACTTGAAAACTTAACTTTTTTTTAACCAAATCCAAAGACCTATTGGTTTTTTCGACCTCAATCTTTAAGGATATTTCCTTTACTTTCTGGGTGTTTATCCGCCAAAAGCGAAAACTTTGGATAGTCCAATTTCTTATATCTTTCGGTAAGTGATTTGGCTTTCAAACATTCCAAACAGCTGTTGGTGAACTATGGTCCACCACCATGCTGATCGGAAGGGTCGATTTTTTTTTCATGTGAATATGTCTAAATTCTCCACAGGGTTCTCAAACCATCAGCCAATAGATCTCAACCACAACAAACCTTTCGCTGTTGGTAGCCAGCAAAGATCCAATCATCAGCCATCAATCGAAGGTGCGGTATACGAATTAATTTGGTGGACTTTTCGGAGGTCCTTTAATGTCGCCCCGTCATCGTGTGTCCCTTTAGCTGTTTGATGGGACCTTCGACTCGAAGGTAATTCACCTTTCCCATTCTGCTGTATAGCGGGAGTTAGTTTACCGAATCGTATTTCAGCAGTACTCCGCTGATTGAGCCGTAAATTTGAGTCTAAGTCCCGAACAGGTTTAGGCCAACTAACGAGCTGCCGGTGTCGGTGAGAAATACGAATTCGTAAAACCCCTACCTTAGACTATGGGCCAACTGAATGAAGCCCACGGGAGAAGCCCACCATCAGTGTGTGAACATAATAAATTAACCAAATTTGTTTCTGGTCAGCAATATCACGATGTTGGGTACCTATCTGATCTTGTTTGGGACTCTGGCCAGAAGAAAAGCGAACCTAGCCAAATTATAGTGAAACGATCTTCGAACATGTTTGTCTGTTTGGCGAGATTTGGAACATAGATCGCCGATTTTTGACCTACTGCCGATTCCCGGTGGTCTCAGGTTCGGTTCGTATTTTTTTTGCCTCTTTCAACCGCGCTGTTGTCAAAGTTCAATGATTGATGAACTGTTTCGGAGAGTTTGATTTGTTTGTTTGGAAATTCTGCACTTGTTACGTTCATAGTTTTAACATAAGTGATTGCTGAATGGGTGGTCCAAGGCTTGGAAATCATTCATTAGGGCTGTGGCATGCGGTGTTGATAGCACAAATGTTTGGATTAGTTGTAAACATGGGATTGTACCAGGAGAAACAGTTCCGTCATTTCTGGTATCTGCTCCATCTCTGCTTAAGAAAAATTGAAAGTCTCTTGAGTTCTCTAATATTTATGTGATGCACACTCAAGGTGCTGTGAAACCAATCAACATTATTGGTCATAGATTTTTAATATTATATCTATACTGTGAAATTTCAACAATATTTATTAATTTCTTATTTACATGGTTTTCAGTCTCACGACATAGCCTGATAAACAACGTTCCTTCAATTCATTCGGTCCAAGGCAACCGTTCTCAAATTTCTCAGGCATTCTATGCTCGCCAGATAACGCTCCACTTGGTTTAACCACCTCGCTCGTTGCATCCTTGTTCGTCTCGTTCCTACCGGATTGGCAGTAGGCACAACTTACTCTGATAACTAGCCGCCGAATCTCACGGCTGGTGTCATTGTCTGCGGTCACCAGTGAGCCAAGATAGACAAAGTCTTCGACTATCTCCAGTTCGTCACTGTCGATCGTTACCTTGTTATTGCTGGCTAAGCGGGATCGGTCGGTCTCAGACCTTCAGGTCAGCGTATACTTCTTCCTGGACGTAATTATCCTTAATTCTTCCTGCTTCGCGTTTCAGTTTGCGATAGATTTCCTGTACCGCCGCAGATGATCTGCCGTCTATACCAATGTCATCGGTAAAGCTGATAAGTTGACTGGATCTGTTGAAAATCGTGCTCCGCATTTCACCCATTGCTCATCGAATACTACCTTCTGGCGCCACGTTGAACATCATGCAGGATAGACCATCGCCTTGTTGAAGACCCCTACGTGATTCGAATGAACTCGACAATTCACCCGAGATCCGCGCATCCACCTTCACCCTGATCAGTCTGGTCAGCTACCCGGAAAAGCCCGTGGTCCTTCAAAGCTCGTCACGGTCGATCGTGTCGTATGTGACTTTGAAGTAGATGAATAAATGGGGCGTAGGGACTTGGTGTTCACGGCATTTTTGGAGGATTTGCCATAGTGTGGAGATTTGGTCCGTCGTACACCGTCCCTCCATGAAGCTGGCCTGATGACTTCCCACGAATCTGTTTGTTTATTGAGAGGGTGGATCCGTGGTCAAAGCCACATAAATAAAATGAGCAAATTTGGTTGATAGATTTTTTATTTAGTTCGTCTGTGGTTGGAATACAGTACAGACTATAAATTAAAACTAAGAATTACTGCTTTATCCTAATTTAAATCTACGTTAACACATATCAAAATTAAAAAGGCGGTACACTGAGTTTAAACGTTTACTACATTTATCTATGGGATGGTTTCGGCCATATGCAGTACGGTGAAAAGGTATCCAGAGTAACTGACGTTGTCGTAGTGTCCTCGTAGATATGTATAGGTTGACGCGTTCCAGTACGTAAGCAGAGTCAACACGATTAGTTAATACATCAAAAATAAATGCTTGCTATAGCTCGGTACGACGCTTTTCAAGAGAAGCAATACTTATCAGGGCACACCTTTGCTCGTACGGCGGAAGTCGAAGTGGTTCGTTCCAAAGAAGGCGCCGGAGAGCGTACCTAACGAAGCTTCGCTGGACACGTTCAAGTCAGTAGCAATCTGTTCTCTGAGTTGGAGCCCATACCTGAGCGGCGTATTACATAATGCTACGAACCGCAGAGCAGTACACTGATTTCGGAGCATAGACGTCGTCGAAGTCTTTCGTTCTACTACGCCAACATCCTAATACAGCAAATCCCTTCGCAGGCGTGAGCGCGATATGTTCAGCAAATGTTAGTTTGTAAATTTTCACTCACAGATCGATAATGGACTTGACATTCACCAATGTTGATCCCGAGAGTTGATATTTGAAGTTGACTGTGATTCGTGCACGAGTGAAGTTGGCTACCTTGAATAGCATAAAGCAAAGTTTCGGATTGAAAAGTTTTACATAGGTCATTCACGAAAACTATGAACAGAAGGGGTCCAAGGGGACATCCCTGCGGTACTCCAGATGGGGTTTCAAAAGTTCGTGATCGTGAATTCCTAATTTTCGTGAAAGCCTGTCGGTACTAAAGATATGAGGCAATCCAATCAAGTGGCCAATCTGGAAAACTTATGCGATCAATCTTTGAAAGGAGTATTTTGTGCGGGACACGGTCAAACGCTTTTGCAATGTCAATATAGACTGAATTCACTTGACAACCTTTCTCCAGACTGTTACTCAGGAAACTAACGTAACACATTAAATTCTTCACCGTAGACCGTTCCTTTACAAACACATGCTGAGACTCTAAGATAAGAGGTTTTATGGCAGCATACAAACGTTCATGCATTAAAACTTCGAAAATTTTCGAAATTGAATTCAGAATTGAAATAAGGCGGTAGTTTTCGACGTGATGAGCATTGCCTGATTGATAAATCTGAGAAATTGCTGCGACCGATGATCGATTTAATATACTGTAAATCTAGGCGTCAAGATCCTTCCATTGGGTCAACAGAGGTCAGCTTCTCGTTGATATCCTGAACGGAAAAGCACGCAAAGGTTAGTTTATGTCGTGCCAATACTAGGTGGAGAGTTAACGTTTGGAAGAATGTATTGCTTCACTCCCGGCTAGCAGTGGGAGAAGAAACACAAATCACTAAAACATTATGAAATAACGCCACAAAACAAAACCAAAACAAATTTATTGCTCACGACCTATTTTTCATTCTCTTTTATATCTTAGACCGAATATCACCTTTTTCTCTTCCTTCTCCTACTTCCGCTCATCATCATTCTCTTCTTCTTCTTCTTCTTCTTCTACGATTCTGCTTCTACTCTTCTTCTTCTTCCATTCCGCTCTTATTCTTTCGCTGTACTGCTGCTTCTTCTTCTTATCTGCCTGTTTCTTCTTTCTTTACTACAGCATCTTCAGTTCTACTTCACTTTTTCTTCTGACTAGCGCTAGTACTTACTTTTTCTTATTATCCTTCACCTTCTCTTTACAGCGACCAATGTTGTCATCCGATGACTAACCACAGTTGAGCCCCACTGGCAGCAGGCGTGGCATCCAGTTTCCGCTTCCAGGAGGATACGGCACCAGTTCTCAAACGGAACAATTTTCGGCTCCGGAAAACAGACCTCTTTAGGGGTCTGGTACGAGCTTGGTGCTGTACTCTTCAAGCTGCTACTGTCTACACTCAAACAGGCAGTTTGTTCTTCCTTCTGCTTTGCGTGCGGTGTGGCTTCAACCAACCAGGCGTTATGCACCCAATGTCGGCTCTCGGATTTGGAAGAGTTCGCTTGATCCAGATTGACCTCGGATTTCCTTCGCGTTCTTGTGCTTGGCTGTCTGGCGGAGCATCTGGATGAATCGTGGCGGCGCTTTCAACAGCTCTGGGAAATGGCACTGTAAATCTTCTCCGGTACGGGAAACAACCGAACACTCACGTGAAACAGCGGCACATTCGCGGGAAAAGTTGAAAAGTTGAATATTTAAGCAACAAATACGTAAAACTACACTCAATTGCTACACGAATTCAGCAAACATATTAGGCGATTCGTTCAAGCTGGAGGAAGTGACACCGCGGAAGCTTGCATCAACGGGAACAGCGGCGTTTTGTTTTGTTTTTTTTTTTTTTTAGATGTGTCCAAAATGATGAGGGGTCATTTTTCATGTTTTCTTGAAGACGCGACATGTTGACGGTAAAGCAGCTCGTTTAAACTTTTCAGTTCGCTTTCTATGCTTCTGAGATGATGTTTACTCTCTTCAGAACGAATCGGATTGAAACCTTTGCGTGCTTTTCGAAGCTGGTTGCGTAGACGACGAATATCAGAATTCCACCATGCATAGATTTGTATGTATGGGGGCGCTTTAAAGGGACATTTTGTTTCTTAATTGTGTACAGTCTCAAGGAGAACAATTCGACAGCGGATTCCACGTTTGTAGCCACGTCAAGACATTCCCAATCGGTTAAGTCGAAAGCAGCTCAAGCAAAATCGAGTTCACCAACAGGTTTTTCAGAAGGACTAACGCCAAAGTAAACATCGACACAAAAAATATACCAAGCGATTTCATAACATCAGTATTGATTTCAACAGAGCAACACCTCCCTGTGTAACTGGTCTGCTCGGAACCTTGAGCGGCACTGATTGCTTCTTCATCTGACCGTAAGTTGCGGCAAACCCGAAGCAATCGACCATGTGCTCGCTCGGCTAAAATCCCGAGTCGATGGGTGGGGTTCAGCCTTGCCAGATCTACGGATTTCTCCGTAGTTCTACGGATTTTGATCATTTCTACGGAGCTACGGATCGATGCTCCAAATCTACGGATTTTCAGCATTTCCTACGGATTTTCTACGGATCATCGAATAAATTCAAGGGATTCAGCGGATAAATGAAAATTCTACCTGACGACCAAAAAAAAAAAAAAACGGTCATCAAGTTTTATTTAGCCTAAAACAGTACGTTTTTCGATTTTCGTGAAATCTACGGACTTGAGCGGTTTTCAATCTGGCAACGCTGGTGGGGTTAGAGAAACAAGAGAGATCAATAGAGGGAAAGATCACATGCGGGATATACATGGTGTTTCGATAGAAGGTCCAGCAGTTGATCGGCAGAGCTCGATTGCTCGTGTTCGCCGGTTCCATCACGTTCACCGTGGTGAAATTGGCTAACGCGCCGTTGTACCGAAGCGGAGATTGCAGGTTCAAGTCCTGTCGGTGAGCCGTTGTATCTTTTTCGAAATTTTCATGATATTTACGACTTATGTTCTTTCGTTCTTTGATAGTTCATGTTTCTCTAATTTCTTTCATCACATATGAAAATGTGATCATTTTCAGGTACAAAGATGTACCAAGCGATTTCATAACATCAGTATTGAATCATTAATCCTTTTAACAGGCATGAATCATTTTACATCGTCGGCATAGATAAGCACGAATGCGTCCGAAAGCACTTCTGGTAAGCTGTTCATCAAAAGAATGAAGAGAAGGGGTCCCAAATGACTACCTTGAGGTACTCCTGAAGACGCTTTGTATGGTTCCGAACTAATTGAATTTACCGATACGAATTGTCGTCTGTTCATTAGGTAGGTCTTTATCCAACTAAGAATGTTTCCTCCGATACCTATTTTTGAAGACGCTTCCAAGATTTCGTCGATTCCTGCTACATCAAAGGCTTTTGACATATCAGTGTAAATGCAGTCCACTTGATATCCCTTAACCATCCAATCCAATACACGGGTAGTGAACTCGCACAAATTCTTCAAGAAACCGTGTTGGCAAGGCGAAATCCTGGGCTCGATTATAGGATAAAGCCGTTGATAAATTAGCTTTTCAAAGAGTTTGGGTAATGCTGAGAGTATAGCCACTCCTCTGTAGTTCTCTGCCAAATGTTTCGATCCTTTTTTATAAATTGGAGTCACTCGTGATAGCTTCCAAATGGATGGAAATAATCCTGCACGTAGCGATGAATTGAACAATAACATCAAAGGGCGCGCCAATTCGCTGCAACAAGCTTTGATCAACGTGTTCGGTATTCCATCAGGACCAGATGATTTAGTAGGATCTAGATCTTCGATACCTGCCTCGATTTCGAGAATCGTAAAACTAATCTCATTTACTAGGGGGTCTTGTGGAGTTACTAATATACCAGAGGCTTCCGATGACTGGTAACTCGTTTTAAAAAATTCTGCAAAAAGTTGGGCGGAGCCTTGAGAATCCGTAGAAGTACTGTCTCTATACTTTATATTCACGAACTTCTGTTTATTTTTCTTTTTCGAATTGACGAATTTCCAGAACTGGCGTGGATTGGATTTAATTTCTCTTTCGATTTTCGAAATATATAGGGGAGAATGAGGATACTTGATCCCTGGGGATGCTTGATTCCTTAGCTATATCTCGAAACTGGAATGTCTTACAAAGATCAAATATTATAGAAATATGTGCCAAAATGAGCAAAATAACAATGCTTGTAGTTTAAATTTTTTTAACAAAATAATTGTTTGAGTAATTGAACTTTGTTTGAAAAATTTCACAAAGTGTAACTTGAAGATCTTTTTTCATCACTTTAAAATGTTCTTTACATGGGAAAATTATGAAAAAAATATATGTTCCAATATATCAATCGTTCGAGCGTAAAATGAACTTCATAATGCCATATTTTCAAAGTAATGGAAAACTCTCAACTTTTTTCAGAAAAGTTTTCTAAAATGTTGATTATGGGTACAATTGATCCCCTAGAGTTGGGTACAATTGATCCCCCTTTCCAAACGGCATATTCTTCTTCTGAATTGATCGTTATGATTGCTGATTACGAAATTACTTATATTTATCCAAAAACTAATATTTATCAAACAATTGTCTGAAGAAAAGAGCAAAAATAATTAATTTTCTCTTAATTATAAAAAATAGCGCCTATAAGTATGCGATGTTAGTAGCGTCGAGACAAAGTTTTAGAATTTTCTTCTTATGTCTGCTATAAATTGTGAAATGAGAACAAACATGACCAAAATAGTCAATTAACATTCTATCTTGGGGTTTTGTTTGATTTTTATACAAGGATTAGGGCTTCCTGAATGAAAGATCAAGTCTCCTTCAATAGGGGATCAAGTCTCCCCTAACTTCAGAAAAATCGCAATTTTTTTACTCCCACGAAAATGCTTCTAGCTCATCAACGGCTTCAAGTATCGTTCTAATTTTTGGAGCATATAAACTTGAAGTTACAAGCTGTCAGAAAATGTTTAAGACGGCGAGTTGCTAAATTTTTCCAAAAAGATATGGTGAAAATAATAAAAGGGGATCAAGTATCCCCACTCTCCCCTACCGAATAGGATTCACGATGTGCATATTCTGTGACCGTTCACGCCATTACTTGAAATAAAATGGCGTTTCTTTCTGGCGTGGGCGATTTTACACCTTTAACAAACGCTCCGTTTGGTTTCCTCAGTATTGGGTGTTTTAAACTCGAAATACACGCTTGGCGCATTTAAACCAATGTAAGTTTTTTATTAGCAACAGGTTTATTTTAATCAGTATGGGGTTACTATTTCAAATCGCTCATATTATATTATATTCGGGAATAGCACTCCTTCCACCCCTCCGGTAGCTGTTCTGTGTCCCAGATCCCGACCGTCAACCGGTGTAGGCAATCAGCCAACATTTCCGGGCTCATCAAGTTTCAGGTTTTAATCAAAGTGTCTGCTTCCTTGGCAGAGAACGTCATCGGACATGTGGATCGAACTCGAAGGAACGATTGGTTCGACGAGGAGTGTTGGAGTGTGATGGATGAAGTGAACGCCGCGCGGGCGGTAGTAGTGCAGAGAAGCACTCGTCGAAGCGTGGAAAATCACCAACAGCGGAAGAGGCAGCGATTCCGAGTTTTCCAGGAGGTAAAGCGCCACCTGGAGGAGAAGGAGCTTGAGGAGTTGGAGCATTGCATCTTTTCCAGGAAACATGAAAGTTCTAGCAGAGGCTCAAGTCGAAATATATCGGGATAAGAAAGAGGGCATCCTGACGGACAATCGTGAGAAGTTCAAAAGGTGGAAGCAGCACTTCAAGGAAATTTCATCAATCTCAACCATTTTTATCATATTTTTTTAATAAGATACATCCTTTTAACAGAAACAACCAATATTTCCCTTTAATTTGCTGAAGAAAATGTTCTCTAAGAACCAATGAATTATTCTTGGTCAATTTGGTGCTTCTCTAACAGACCAAGTCGATTTGGAAAAATTCTTGAATTTCCCAAACCCCGGGGTCTTTAAAGATTCGATTTAATTCAAAACTCTTCCATGTTTTTTGCAGAATTTGGATAAAAATGTTTAAATGAATAAATTCGACCTTTTATGTTTGTATGGGTAAATTGAACATATTGTTTTCAAAAATTAGGACCATTTCTTTTTCATCTGCCGAACCGAGACTGGTAATGGGTTTTATTGTCAGTTTATAAATTCTCCAAGGAAAATTTTTCTCTGTACAACTTTGTCGAAGACCGTAACTTGGTATATTATAAGACAAAAAAGTTATTAGCTATTGAATAGGGGCATGTTTTCAAGGAATATTTACTTCGATAGGCACAAGTAGTGATGTCATTTGAATTGATTTATTTCAGACATACAACCATTCAACAGCTAATAACTTTTTTGCCTGATAAGATACGAAGTTACGGCCTTCGACAAAGTTGTTAAGCAGAAAATTTCATTTCAAGAATTTATAAATTTTCACGAAAACTTTCAGTTCCACAGAAAAAACAAAAATGTTGATTTTTTAAATCAAAATATTCTATTTTCTCATACAAACCTAAAAGTTTACATTTACTCATGTAAACGTAACCTAAGAATTCTGCAGGAAATCATGAATGTGTTTAATCAAAACAAAGTTTTTCAGACCCCAGGGTTTGAAAAAATAAAAAAAATTACCCCAAATCGACTCAGCCTACTACCCGAATCCTGAAAAAGATTTCACCAAAGCGAGGTGTTTTAATTTATTGATTTATTGGCTCCCACTTACGCGGTTCGTCTACTCAGTAACTCTGTTTGCACTTAAGCCATAATTTAGCACCCGCCAGATAGCTGTTGCCCATTGCTGCTGCTGCTGGTTATTTAGAAGTTGTAAACTAGCATTTATTTTCTAAGCAAATTTGGCGCGCAAAACGAATCAAAATGCGCACGCGTGCGCTTTCTGGTACCGGGCACAAATTTACTGGTGGCATGCATCACGTGCGCCAAAAAAAATCAAACGGTGCTCACTCACTTCTTAGCTTCCAGAAGTTTGTTCTGTGTGTACATGAAGCTAATCGAGAACAGCATCCACCTGGTCACCAGGAGGTGACAAATTCAAGCGCCATTCAGTAGATCTGATTTGTGACAACAACTAGTTCAGCTCTGGTCCCGGTACAAGGTATGCTAGAGTGTGACTCATGCGCTTATCATCCGAAGGTGAGGAATTCATTCGGATTCCGATTGGTTGTAAATTCAACTCAATTTAAAGTTGAAGATAGCGAATAAAAAATTGGAATTGGTGTTGAGAAGATAAATACCTACTGTTTGATTATATTTATTGACAAAAATTCCTAGCGAAATCTACAAAATATGAAGTTAGAAAGTTGTCCAAAATCCGTCAGGACAATATCAAAAGGGCAGACTACGAACGAAAATCAAACTTATACAGTCAACAAACAATTACAACTATTATCAGTGCTTATTAGAAAAAAAAATATGAAAAAAATAGAATTTTCCTTAAAAGTTTAGAGTTAGAATAAAAATTCCATCCATCAATAGTCCCATAAAACTGGTACGAAAAATTTCAGTGTATAGTAAAACATATTTCATAAAAAATAAAAATTTTTATGGGTCCGCTAGATGGGGTAACATACATTTATTTTCAGTAAAAGTTTTCTCAAAGGACTTCATAATTACCTTCAAAAACATAAATAAATTTTCAAACGTTCCATAACTTAAAATGGTAAAAAAATACATTGGAGATAACAATTTAATACACTTCAGATAAAATGGCAAAGCAACGTTTCATGCCTTTAACCTTTCGACAAAGCAATAAATAGTTACAAATTATTATCGATTACTTTTTTTTCTTTTGATCCACAAACTAGTTAAGAATAATTAACGAAAGGCTTTGAAACTGCAATGTATCAATGTCGTAACATATTTCTTTTATTTTAGCATTTTAACTACTTAATCTTTAATTTATATTCTTTTTAAAATTCGAGAAGGAAGCTTGATCTAGGGAGTTTTAAAATCTGATATTAAATAACAATAACATTCTTTTATTTTTCAATCACAAAATTGATTACTACCTGTCAACATTCGAATAACAAAAAAAAGCTTTATTTTCAGATTATCATTTCACTTTCTTATCTGAGCTTTAAATTATGTTATTCGAAATGCTGACCCTAGATTTTTATTTTAAACTCTTAATTATTGAATTCTGTTTTATCTTTATAAAAAGTTTTCGTACAGAGAGTTTTGTTTTAGAAAACTGATATAAATTTTCATGATTGCGAATTTTTATCACAACATAACTTAAACTAGTTTGGGGATTTTATCAGAGATTTTCTTATTCTAATTAAGATTTTGAAATGCTGAAGTCACATGATTTTAAAAAATTCTATTCATCACAATAATTTGGAATAAGAACTTGATTGAATTTTTGTGGTAAAAAATATATGTATTTCTCAAGAAGAATTTTGATTTTTAGTTTAAATTTTGCCTTTCTAACTGATACTTTATTGTGAGAGCGATTATTTTTTCAGGATTCATCTTTCAAGTTTGCATATGCGATCGCCAGTTGTTTTTTTAAACTTTTTGAAGTTGCATTTGCATTCCTCATACGATTGTTATTTATAATCTTGTTCGATTATTTTTAACCCAATGCTACTGTTGTATTCCCCACATGAAGTTGAAATATTTAACTTAATTTTGGATATTTCAATGTGTTCGTTCATAAATTATGAATAAATAATCAATTCTACTCATTTTCTTTATCTTATCATATATTTTAAAATGAAGTTTTATTCACTTCATCGGAAAAAATTTTTAAGCAGGAATACAGTTTGTTTTTACAATAAATTAATTAGAATTTCACTTATACAAACAGTTAAAGATTTTTCAATTATTATATAAATTAAAATCTAGGGGCCCCCTTGGAAAATTGCCTCAGGCCAAATCCTAGAAAATTTTGAATGATTGCACACTAACACCACAATCATTCTGGTTTCATATTGGTTGAAAATTTGACTTTTCAAACTGTGTACTACTTTGAGAGGAAAAAACCATAAACCTCTCTTCCGATGGATAGAAGAAAAAAAGATTCTTGCTTTGAAAGAAGAACCAGATTTCCATCCCCCTGGTAGCCCTCAATTGCAATTAGTGCATAACTTACAGTTTCATTAAACCATGTCTCGATCATTAAAATTTTGTCTTATTCGCTTTGGATGAATACGTGTTAAAGTTCAATAAATTTGCAACCTGACACACAGGCTTTGCACATTTATGTGGCATATATTGAACATATCGTCGCATAGGATACTGTTTATCACGGCTTTAGGTATAACATAATCCGTCGAGGCATTACGATTAGAAAAAATATCCATTGGGAATAGGCAAGATTAGAAATTCAATACTTAGTAAAAAGTTACCAGATAGAAACATATTTGGAACGACATAAAACGTAGCGCAATTCATAAGTATCTTTTCCTTAGACTTCTGAATTATTCAGTTAAGTGAATTATAGAATGGTTTCATTGCTCAACAAGAACATTCAAAAAGAAGAAAAAGAAGTTGTGCAACATACTAAGCTATGCACAGAAATTTTTTTTGACTATTAGGGGAGGAGCGGGCTTTATGCGCCTATTAAGCAGAACACTGATTTAATCAAATATCACATCGAATATGTGTACAAAAAGTATATACACGTGTGCAGGCATCTGTTTTCTATACATTGGAGTAATTTTTATGTTAAAATTTTCTTCACTTTCTAAGAAAACGATTTTATTGTCTTAAATGCCGAACCTCAAACCATGCGGGCTAAATGTGCCTATTTATGTTTAGAACAAAATTTCTATTTTTGGGCAATATTTCCTTATAATTTTATTGAAACTGCTATAAAGTAATATTTTCCGTACGACAAAGCTGAAGTTTTATAAAAATCTATGTATATTATAATTGTATGGAATAAAACATATGTTAGGGTTGCCATTCTATGGAGGCAGTTCATCCTTGAGAAAAACTTTATCAAATCTGTTTTTAGATCTTCAATTCTCTCCTAAAATGTTGTTCAGAGCTTAGATTTGAAGGTTCAATGATAAAAATCATTTATTTATTCTATTTAACCTGTTATTTTAGGATGGAGGCATTTTACAAACATTGTTAAACCTCCACAAAAGCTGAAATATGTTTAATTTCTAAAGTTTATTTGAGTAAGAAACAAAAACCATCCTTGTTTTTGTTTTAAGCTTTTTTACGTATAATTTTTAAAAGTCGAAATATTACATCAAAATGTATCAAAATCTTGTATGATTTTTTAAATTTTTTTGAGTTTGTAAAGTCATAAAATTCTTTCTTGCCTTATGTTCTAAGCGTATTACCCTCAAAAAACATTGATCAGATAAGCTGTCTAGTCAGCCATTTCATCAAACAGCCGTAGGGTCATTTAACCCGTTAGGTCCATTTAGGAAACCTTTCCCCTACGTGTCACTGAAACTGCAACCTTTAAAATAAATCAACCGGTAGAACAAAACCTGTAATTTTAATTTTTTTCCTTAAAAATTAAAGAAAATAGTTTATTATTACAGCAAATGTCCTGTAAAAAAGTTGTACACTGGAAATTAAATGTCACGTAATTTGTTTTTCGACCTGTAAAATTACGGTAAATTCCCTGCTTTTTTTGTTACAGGACATTTGCGTAATTTTACAGGAAATAATTTTTGCTGTGTGTGTCATCTACTGGACCAATTGTCGGAGCTACGAAAAAGCTTATTTAAGTACCTTAGCCATAACAAACGGGTCGCTTCAAAGCAGCAACCGCAGCAGCAGCATCGATTTTTTTATCTGTGTAAGTATTGGCCCTGCAACGCATGTGAGGTGGGGATAGTTAAGTCACCCGAGTTCCTCGATTCCAGGAACCGCTTGAGGTGAGCAACGTCACTTTGGATGAAGTTTGGGAGTAAACCTTTGTCACTTCACTTACATCGACTATCAAAATAAGAAAACCGTGACAGAAAGGTGACTCGACTATCGTCACCTCACGCGCGGCACAAATTCATGGCTATGATTTAAGCCCTTAATCCAGCGGCTACGATTTTTCTTGGGATTTTATGTACAATTTTTTACACTGTGCATTGTGTGGTCCATGATGCCCAAAAAATATGATTTTGGAATTGGTTTCTTTTAAATGACTTATTGATATTTTTTTTATCTCAACACACTTTCCGAAACACTGAAGTGCCCCATGGCCCACGATACCACGATCTCTTCCCTCCGTACGAAAACTTCAAAAAGACAACTTCAAAGATCGCATCCTGGTCATAATGTTGGAAATTACAAACTAATAGAACAGTTGAATGTTAATGTTTTGGGTTGTAAAAGGTTTCCATAGCTTGACCACACAGGTCAACTTCTAGAAATTCAACTGACTAACTGGCAGACTGACTGACTGACTGACTAAGTACAAACTGGACAGAGTGCCGCCGCCTCTCTCCTTAATGGATTGATGTGTCAGTTAGAATGTCGTCATGAAGCCGAACGTGCGCGTGCTACTTCAAATAGGTATGTACATTCTAGTCGAATCCCGGGCCAGGATTTGGGCAGTATTTGACCAGCTGCGAGCTGCTTTTCCATTTCCATTTAGAACGGCCCGGTCAACCTCGAATGAAAGAAATATCACTAATCACACCGTAAAACTTCAACGACGACGACGACTTCTATGAACTTCTGAACACACATGTCCCGTTCAGTTTAACCGGTGCGGTATGGCAATTGGATTTAACGGCTCTGGCTCAACTCAATCGACTGGTGCGCCGTGGTGGTTCAGATTTACTACTCACTCACTCACTCAGCTACTATCTACCTTGTAGTATTCTTTCATTTGAAGGTACACCTCTACCTGAGATGGTGATATCATTTAGGGCGATCATGCAAACATTAAATCGACATGTATCCACTAATGATACGACGCTCGGGATCCAGTCCAGGTTCGGGTGGCCGGAGTGGCCTAAAACGAGTTATTCTGGCCCCTCTCATGGGACCGCCCAGGTGGAGAAGTTTAATTTATCAGCCAAACATAGTAGCAAATCGTTCAAATGAGATCAACAAAAATAAAACTGTCTTGGAGCTCATTCCAGAACAGAGTTTAAACCATAAATTGGTTGTATATTTCGATTTTCCCTGTCGAATTGCTTTTATTATTCTTGATTACAAAGAATTGTTTGAAACGCATAAGGTACGTTTTCGAATGATTTGCACTTCTATTAAATGATGATAAGATACTTTATACTTTGGACGGATATTAAGGTAGACTTGAAAAAACTGCATCCCAATCATGTCCAAAGTATTTTACAAAAGTCACCAAAATTGAGCCACATCTTTCGAAACCATAAAATTCGAAACGTCACTCGTATGAAGAACGCTAAATAAATAGATTGGATGTAAACTGGAGTTGTTAACTACTTTTGGGCTATTAAAAATTCATGGATCCATAAATCAGCGGCCTAGACCGCAGTCGCCACAAAAAATAGTATAGAAATGAATCAATTCCTGGAGGAAAACGGTTAGGTGGAAGGTTCCCCTTAAATCGACAAACAACGATCAACAATCTTCTGGCTGTTGAGTGCGGTTTTTGTCTTCTTGGAGGAAAAATCTCCCAGAAGGGCCTCGCACTGATTCTGGCGAACCTAAATTACCGAGCCACTTGCGACCTGTCAGAAATCATAAGCACAGATTTATCGGTTTTGGAGAAGCCAAAGTCGTCTATACTGGCATTCGTTAGAGCTCACACACATTGGACCCCGAATAAATGTATCTCGGGGAAAATCTTTTGCAACCGGTATGCAGGAGCTGCCGACTCGAATGGATCAATTTTATTAAGTTATTGGGTGTTTGTTCTCTCGCTGAAAAGGAATAAATTTAACAACGGCACCTCCAGGGGGCTGGACCCAATATGTCAGTTTGAGTATTACCTTATTACACGGCAGTGCGCTAGAAAGGTGTAAATTGGAACTGCCCAATTTCGAAAGTCATTTACTGGTGCTGCTTGTCATTTTGACGCGAAAACTGGTTGACTTTAATGGTTTAAAAATAAAATTAACATTAGGGCACCAATAATTTGCTGAGTCTTACCGTTAAATCTCAATGTCTCTGAGAGCAAGCATTTTAAATAAATTGTATGAAACCTTATTCCACAATAATCAAACAAATTCTACGAATGATTCTGCAATTGGGAAAAGTACTAGAAACACAGAATTGAACGGTAAAAAAGTTATCCATCCCTCACTTACCAGCAGAAAAAAAATCTTGAGTTCCCGGAGGCTAAATCTGGCTCTGAATGCAAAAGCAAATGCAATGCAAATTTTTGATTCAAATGTCGTAGTTTGATTCCGAATTTGGCTCTTGAGTTGTGAAAACGATTCTAAATTTTGGTTGTTCGAGTTGCTATATTATTTTTGGAAGTTCTGTATCCAAGCTGAGAGATTCCATGTTTTCCAAATAAAATTTTCAAATGATCAAATAGACTAATTCACATAGCTATAAAGGGTGTCTACGATGAAATTGCCACACTATGAAATTGCTCTAACTTTTTAAGCGTATGGTAGAATTTAATTAAAATTTGGGTAGCTTCATAGTGCATTGTTTACATCCTGCAAGTTTTATAGTTCTGTGATCAAAATTCGCGGAAATGGAGTCGAAAAAACACCTTGTACGTGATAAAATCTTGCGCATTCATCACGAGGACAAGGATATATCGCATCGTTCCATCGCTAAAACGTTGGGAATCGCAAATTCCATGGTGTCGCGAGTGATTAAGTGGTTCGTCAAGCCCAGAAGTGGAGAAAAAAGTATTCCGTACAACACCAAAAATCACAACTACGTAGTTGGAGCCTTCAACCGAAACTCCGTTGGGGATGTGGCTAAGAAGCTGCATCTAAACCTTAGTTTTGTCCAGAAGGCCATGTGGGGGTTTTCGGAGAAGGTCACGCAATCGCGATGGAAACACGATGTGTACTCGTTTTAACGTTTTAACGTTTTAACTGACGAAAATTGAATGCTGCATCATGGACGACCAAAAAGTATGTGAGGGCCGATTTCAAATAGATCCCCGGCGACCTGTTTTTTGCGGCCAAGGATATGTTCAGCGTTCCGGAGCATGTTTGCACTCAGAAGATGTCCTGGGTCACCTTTCGTGACCCAGGACACGATGAACGGACAGGTTTACATGAAAGAGTGCCTCCAGAAGCGACTGCTTCCTCTCCTGAAGGCCCACAACCTCCCAAAAATCTTCTGGCCGGATTTGGGCTCATGCTACTACTCCAAGGACGTGCTGAAGTGGAATCTGGACAATAAGGTCAATTACTGGGTGATTATGGAGCAGCACCTTCTTAAGCGACCTAAGGTAGTGAAGACGGTCGAGAAACTGAAGAAAGTATGGGTTTACATGCAAAAATCGGTTGATTCACAGGTTATGCAGAATTTTATGGCCAGGGTTAAGGCCAAAGTGCGGGTATTTGCGTATGGACTGTAAATAAAATACGAGTAAAGGAGTCGTCATTCAGATTCGAATATAGGGTTTGTGCTTTGCTCAATTGGTAAGCGCGGTTGACTAGTGAGCCAAACGATGAGGGTTCGATTCCCTCTGCCTCCCAACTTGGGTAAAGAACTTTTTTTTTAAGTCTACTGGCATACAAATGAACACAAAAACAATTGAATACACAAAAAAACAAGAAGCAAGAGATTGTAAACTGAACCATTATTAAGAGCTTTGCCGAAATACAGTTCCGAGTCGTACTAAAAATAGCATCGACGAGTGGAGACGAAGAAAGGAAGAAAGAAAAATGAAGACTGGAAAATGAAATAGTATTTTGAACTCTTGCTAGATTTTTGGCTCTGACTCTAAGCTGACAACGTATGCACAAAAAATGGACATTTTTTATTGCAAGCAGAAATAAAAAGCTAAGGAAAGAATTCAGTCCCAAAGCTTTGATTCCGGGACATACCCTTTTGTATGGCCGTATGAATATGAGGTTTTGGGGGTTAAATCCAACCTGTATACACATCTCAGGTGGCTATGGAAATCCCGTGCTAAGTGTAAGTAAAAGTTTTTTTTTTGTAAACATTGATACCAAGACAATTCGTGACGTCAGTTGCATTTTCAAACAAACAACCATCATAGCAGTACCAGCGAAAACTAGCGAAAAAAATCATTGCCAACTGCTGATTACGATTCTTGCCTAGGATACATAAACATCCTGGCAAGTAGAGTAGGCTTTGTTTACCTTTTTACTTTTTGAATAAAGTGTGATACGGTAAAAATTTGGTCAAGGGAAAACGCGTGTAAATCGGTGAAATCGTTTATTTAAAAAATCAAATTAAACTTCATTTTCAAGTTTAATAAGTATAAAATTCAGGAAAAATATTCAATTAGGCTTCCGCTTTTCCAAATCCAAATTGCCGGGCCTTACGCTTAACCCCTGCCATCAGATTTTGTACAGCCACCTTGTCCACCTTCTTTGCCGCCAGAAAGCCAGTTTGCCTTGAACTGCTGCTCGTTTTTAGCAGTTTTTTTTTATTTTCTTTAGGTTCCGCTTGACAATAGCCCAGTATTTCTCAATTGGGCGGAACTCTGGCGTGTTGGGAGGGTTCTTGTCCTTGGGAACCACCTGCACGTTGTTGACGGAGTACCACTCCATGGCCTTTTTACCGTAATGGCAAGATGCCAAATCCGGCCAAAACAGTACGGAACAACCGTGTTTCGTCAGGAAAGGCAGCAGACGTTTATTCAAACACTCTTTCACGTAAATTTCTTGGTTGACAGTCCCGGAAGCTATAAAAATACTGCTTTTCAAGACACAGGTACAGATGGCTAGCCAAACCAGATATTTCTTCGCGAACTTTGACAGTTTCATGTGCTTGAAAATATCTGCTACCTTTCCCCTTCCTTTTGCCGTATAAAACTCCTGTCCCGGAAGCTGCTTGTAGTCGGCTTTGACGTAGGTTTCGTCGTCCATTACCACGCAGTCAAACTTCGTCAGCATCGTCGTGTACAGCCTCCGGGATTGCGCTTTGGCCGTCGTATTTTTTTTATCGTCGCGATTTGGAGTCACAACCTTCTTGTAAATCGATAGTCCGGCTCGTTTTTTGGCTCGATGCAAAGTTGTAGACGATACACCCAGCTTATTTGCGGCATCTCGGAGAGAAAGGTAAGGGTTTCGCTTGAAACTACCGGCAACTCTCTTTGTCGTCTCAGCGGCTTCCAGTTTTCGATTTCCCCCCGATCCAGATTTCCTGGCTGTCGAAAAACTTTCCCCAAACACTTAAATTACATTTGTAACGGTCGATTTGGTAACTTTTGGCTATTTTGCCAGCTTTGCGTGCGAGAAGCTTGGATTTTCGCGATGCGCGAGCAAAATTTCGATACGCTGCTCTTCTTCCTTGGACGGCGTTTTGACATCTGAAGAGTCAATTCCAAAATCAAAATAGGAGCCACATATATACTCACACACACACACACACACACACACACACACACACACACACACACACACACACACACACACACACACACACACACACACACACACACACACACACACACACACACACACACACACACACACACACACACACACACACACACACACACACACACACACACACACACACACACACACACACACACACACACACACACACACACACACACACACACACACACACACACACACACACACACACACACACACACACACACACACACACACACACACACACACACACACACACACACACACACACACACACACACACACACACACACACACACACACACACACACACACACACACACACACACACACACACACACACACACGCACACACACACACACACACACACACACACACACACACACACACACACACACACACACACACACACACACACACACACACACACACACACACACACACACACGCACACACATACACACACACGCACGCACGCACGCACGCACGCACGCACACACACACACACACACACACACACACACACACACACACACACACACACACACACACACACACACACACACACACACACACACACACACACACACACACACACACACACCTTCAGAATGAGGGGTGTTCAGGTTTTTGAAATGCAAAATTGAAAGAAATACGTAAAGTTGATATTGACCAAATATTGACCGTATCGGCCTTTATAACTGAAACCAAGCTCAACCGACCGATGCATAACAGCAGACTCCAACCACTTTGGTGCGCAAAAACAAGCCGCCTTCCAATCCATGGCGCACCGCCTCACAGTGGTTCAAATCCCTAAAAAGCTGGAAAAAAGTCCATTTTTCAAGTCAGCGACTACCAGATTTTTTTTTTGTTATAATGGAATCTGCAATTTTCAAGGAACGTAATGATGTAATCAGATATTTTCTAGAACTTTTTTATACAGCTTCCATGAAACAAACAAGAACGACAGCCCAAACACAAATATAAAAAATAGGATTTTTTATTGTTTACTCCAAACAACTAAAAAAAGCAAAAATTATTTTAAAAAAAATCTTAAATTTCTATACCGAAGTGATAAATAATAATCTTTTTTGAAGTTTTAAGATGAAAAACATCCTTAATATTATGAACTCATAAAGTTTCGCTTGATTGAAAACTCAAAATTTGAGGATTATTTTTTTTTCAATTTCCTCTATTTGTTGTTCGGAAGCAAAAATATAGCTACCGCTGCCGATCGCCGTGGTAAATAATATACCGTTGGATTGATGAAAGCCTCATCAAAAACATACTTGAAATCAGCTGCTAGTTTTTGCTTTATTTTGAAAACGATGTCTTTGAGTGGAACGCTATTTGGTTCAAAAATGAAAATTTTAAAGTATTTATACAGAGTAAACAAAGCATTGTTTGCTTCGATAAATTTGCAACTTCACCATAAAACATCAGTTTAAGTATTAATACAACTAACCTAGAGGAATTTCGGAGTCCATACTTAATTTTATCAAAAATATTCATATTTAAATAATTGAGAAATATTCAATTTTCCAGTATAAAGCTCAATCCCCATTTTGGAAATAATAGAAAAAATTGCAAACTTTGAAAAAAAAGTCAATTTTATATTTTTTGTAACTTTCCGTCTATAATCTTTAATAAAAATTTTCTTTATTACTTTTTCCCATTTTTTTTTATTTTGAACCACTGTGCGCCTGTACAACATTCCTATTTTTTTTTTTTTTTTTTTTTTTGTCATTTGTATTTATTGTCTAGCTTTTAATTAACGTATGTACAATATCAAAATTCCATGTTCAAGTAAAATTCTAATTCATTTATATCGATGATTCTATCTGCACAGCTATCAATGAATTCTATGTACCGAGCTAGAATACCTAACACACATGCTCGTTTTCTTTTATTCATTGTTTCCAAACTTGGTCTCAGAAGTTCTACTGTTGTAATGGGCCGAACGCCAACCGAGCTGGCGAGTTGATTCTGGAGCACTTCGAAAGCGTCTCGTACTCGTATGCAGGATAAAAATTTGTGCCCCAGAGTCTCGACGTCTCCACAGTCCGGACACTGATCACTGTCGGTGCGCCTCATTGCGTGAAGAATTTGACGATGAGAAACTTTGCCATTTGTCCACGTATAGAGTAGGCTTCGATGGTGAGACGACAGTTTTTTTGATGATACGTTTCCCCATATGCGTTTCCAATTCTCATTAGGATGGTTTACTTCAACTCTCGGGCGGCAAGTTTGTGAGATGAAATAGTTGTGCACAGCTTGAGCAGATATCGATTCTCTGAGTTGATCGGTAAAGTTTGGATAGTTATCCAAAATTTGTTTCAGGCATGGTAGGTGCGATGGGACTCTTGTTTCTTCTCCGGCAAAAATCAGTCTTTAATAATAGGGCATACTATCGATTTCCGTTATGTGGCGATTTATTAGAAGTGCTTTGCATTTTATCGCAGGGATGTGCAGTTTTAACCCCCCGGAATCAATTTTTCGAGCTAGTTGATGTATTGGCACTCGGGCGCAATAACCACGCCATAGAAAAGTTCCCATAGTGGAAGTTATTTTTGCGATATGAACACTATACGGTGATATCGTGGAGGAAACGTACCAAATTTTAGACGTGATGAATGTGTTGAGAAGTGCCACTTTTTGATGCAGATTCAGAGTTCGTAGTGAATGACACCATACCTGGCGATTAAAGTTCATTACGAGCTTTTCCCAATTCAACTTGATCATTTCTCGAACTGAATTAGTGAATATTAATCCAAGAATTTTAATTGTCGTGTCTGTTTTGAGCCACGGTGCTGATAATTGATTTCCATCTATTCGACCTACGTTGATGGCGGATGTTTTGTTTTCATTTAAGCGGGCTCCGGAAACTTTTTCAAATTTTCTAAAAAGAACATGCATGCCAGATATTTGTTCATTTTTAGTGACAACCACACTTATGTCATCTGCATAAGCAACGAGTAGATCTTTTTCGCAGATGCGTTCTAAACGACTGATCAACGGTTGGAGGAACAAAACAAAGAGGTGCATCGAAAGCGGGTCACCTTGGCGAACGGATCTCTGAATTGGAAACGATGAAGATAGGTGCCCATTTACAAGTAGCCGGGAAGTAGCGTTGTTTGCGATATTTGACAATAGTTCTATTAGATTGGGATTCAAACCAAGGTTTCGCAATGTACGGAAAAGAAAAGTGTATTCCACTCGATCGAAGGCATGATCGAGATCGAATGAAATTAGCTTACCCTTTACACGTCTGTTGTTCAGTTGGGCTATTCTATCCTTGATAGCCAGCGTTGCTTGGAAAATGTTGCCGTTGGAACATTTTTGACTGGGGCTCAGCAAATTGTTGTTTCGGATAATTATTTCAAGCCTCGCTTTAAGGATCCGAGAGAGAAGTTTGTAGTCCACATTTAGTAGACTGATGGGACGATAGGACCCAGCGGACTCGCCGGAGTTCTGCTTCTTCACCAGCACGATGATTCCATTGACAAAGTCGGGTGGGAAATTCGATGTTAGGGCATCATTCAACACCAGATTCAGCTCACGATGAATGACATCAAATGTACGGAGATAAAATTCCTTGGGTAAACCATCCGGGCCAGGAGATTTTCTCGACGCGCTGGATCTAATAGCTGTGTAGATTTCGCTTGTGGTAATGGGTTGCATGCATGTGTTGTTTGCCTCGTCGTTGTCTGGTATGGATTGGCTGCACTCAAAATCGTTGTTTTCTTCTACTGGAACACTTGTATACAGGTTCGAAAAATACTGGACCAAGTGAGATTGAATCGATGCGGCATTTTGGACAATTTGATTTCGATCGTCCAAAAGTCGTTCAATTTTCGTTTGCTTTCTTTTCCTTTCGCCTAGCTGGAACACCGAGAGTGGTTCGCCTGCTACATATTTTTCATTGTTACGTATGAACAGCTGAGAGAATCGACGTTGATGGGAAAGCATTTTACCTTTGATTCTGTTGATGGTAGTTATCATTACAGGATTCCGATAATAGGCATCATATGCTTGTTGGAGCAAGCCATACAATCGTTGCTGCTCTTGGTGAAAGTCATCGAAGGCTAGCTTTGATTTCCAGCGGTAGAAAGAACGGATTTTGTCTTTCGCGTAGAATAACCACCAATGCATCCAAGAGGGAAATTGGCGGCGTTGTCGGGTCCAGTATTGCCAGCTGATTTGAAACTCGGCGATGTTGTCATCGGTAAGGAGGTGTGGGCGAAGGCTCCAAAAGCCTCTACCGCTAGGTTGGTCGAGGAGGGGTAAACATATTCGGGCGACGACAGCTTTGTGGTCCGAAAAACAACAAACATGAACAGCTGTTGATCTTAAGTGTGTGCGTAGGCTATTGCTGATGTAGAACCGATCTAGTCTTGCTGACGAGTTGTGTGCGATACGGGTATGGCCGGGTTCTCGTGCGCGGAGTTGTATCCACACGTCTTGAAGATGTAGTTGTTGGACTGTAGCTTGTAAAGAGGGACTGAAGCTGTTTTGGCCGGTCGCATCACACTGTCTTAGCACACAATTAAAGTCGCCACCTAGAATCATGTGTTCAGTGTGATGGCGAAGGTAGTAGGCAATTGTATTGTTGAAAAACCTCTCACGCTGGTGTCGTAGTAAGGATCCAGAGGGTGCATACACGTTGCAGAAAGTGGTGTTGTGTACACGCAAGGCGATTAATCTTCCGTCCAAACTTTTTTCTAAGTGTGAGAACTGTATATGTTCTTTTAATGCGATTGCCGTTCCTCTTCTCGCTTCATCTACATTACAAACAACTTTGTAACCTGGTATTGTAATGTTTTCGTTCTCAACCTCTTGCAGGAATACGATGTCCAACTCCATCAAACGAATAAATGTGCGGAGAGCGTCGAGTTTTGTAGTATTAGTTATGGTGTTAATATTAATCGTTGCAATGTTACAGCTGACGAAATCCATTATTGTTGTTCTCCATCCGATATCAGGTCGCCGTAGTTTCCAGCGTGCTTTAGCTTTTTGCTAGGTGGTATTTTCTGTCGTTTGCTGCTGCGTGTGCTGCTAGATGATTGCGAAGCATCCGATTCACTGTCGTCGATCATTATGTCCGATTCGGCTTGTGTTGCTGGAAGTTTTTCAACAGTCGGTGGAGCTGGTGGTGGTGGCATGGGTCCTTTTTTCGTTTTCTGTATATCTTCAATCTGTATTTTCAACACAGGCATCGGATCAGTTCTAGACGACGACGACGAAGTTGATGACGTCGGTGCTCCTGGCTGTGCCGGAGTAGGTTGCTTGGTAGCTTGTTGTTTGGGGGGTTGTGGTTTGGTGGTTTGAATTCTTGGTGCTTGTCTCAACATTGTTGTTTGTGTTGGTAGTTTTGCCACGTTGGCGTAAGATAGTTTGTTTTGGTCAGCTGTGTACTTTTGAACCAGCAGTTTTTTGTTTTGCACACACGGTATTCCCGCGTGTGCGTACTCGCTACAATGTGGGCAAGTTTGACGTTGGCCTTTATAGCTCAACGATGTTGTTTGGCCTTCAATAACCACAACGGACGGAATGTTTTCGGTGACTATCATGCGAACAGCTCTGACACCTGTTGAAACTCCTCCTAGGAGGAATTTATCATCCCACAGTACATCACGTACAGACAAAACCTGGCCATAGGCTTTGAGGAACTCGGCAACCGCTTCGTTCGATACAAACTCGGAGAGATCGAACAGTCTCACTTCCACTGCTCCATCCTCCATTACGATCCGTACCTTGTAAGGTTTTCCTTCTACCACAATATCATGTTTGTTATCGTGTTGTTCGACAATTTGCTCGGCTAGCTCGAGGTCAGTGACCTTTACGTACATACATCCTTGTCTCCTGTTGGGTTGGAATTGCAACACGTTTTCACGCGTTAGCCCGAGTTGGTTTCCGACGAAATTATGTATTTCTTCGTACGGTGGTGCTTTGGGTGCGCTAGAGAAGTCAATGCGAAAAGTATTTTCGCGTCGACCCATCGCGGATCAAGCGTGCTCGCGGTTTAACACACACGGCACTCCCCGAACTCAACGTTATAAAAAAACTGTCAATAGCCCGTGTAATCGCTTTTGAACGCTCTACCAGTAAAAGAGACTCGACTGGTCCGCTCGGCGGCAGAATTTGAAGAGGAAAAGCATAAAATTCTTGAAGCGGGTTTTTAAATGATTTTGACAACGAATTTGTCCAGAAAATTCTCCGGAAACATGCCCGAAAAAAGTACCGAAATGATGCAACCTATTTCAGACCAGAGAAGGAGAGCCGCACAGAGTTAGCCTGCCGTTTCACTCTAAACTAACTTATGGGATTACAAAAATCCTTTCTCAAAACAGTCTGAAAGCAGCATACACCCTTCAGGATAGGTTGGTCTCCTTGAAGAATAAGTTTCCGCAAGATGAAAGATCTGGAATTTATTAAATTCCCTGTAAGAGTTCCCCAGCTGTTTACATTAGCCAAACTCGTCGAAAATTTAAAGTTCGATAATTTAAAGTAAAGAACATAAAAATGCTGTAGACATCAACAGGGTCAATGAATCTAGGGTAGTCACCCATGCAACGGAAATGGATCACTCCATAAACTGGGAAAAAGTTATCTATAGGAAATGTGTGAAAAAAGCTTCACATTTGAACGCATAGGAGTCGATGTTCATAAGTACTTCCGAGAAACCGCTAACGAATGAAGATGACCCACCACTTATGTCGCCGCTTTTCACCTCCACCAAATGGAAAATTCTTTAAAGGAACCATCTTTCGACGATTTCTACGAATACTACGACACTCGTAGTACGATACTGCCAGTAATTTCTTCGTGTGGTCAGTAGACTGAGTCGATTTGGGGTCATTTTTGAATTTCTCAAACCCTGGGGTCTTAAAAGCTTCGTTTTGGTCCAAAACTCATCCATGATTTTTTTGCAGAATTTTTAAGTAACGTTTACATGAGTAAATTTGAACTTTTAGGTTTGTATGGGAAAATTCAATATTTTGTACTGATAAATCAACATCATTTTTGTTTCTTCTGTGGAACCGAGCCTGCTAATGGTTTTTGTGCCAATTTATAAATTTCGTACAGGAAATTTTCCGCTGAACAACTTTGTCGAATATCATAACTTCGTATTTTATAAGACAAAAAAGTTATTAGCTGTTTAACAGGTGTATGTCTTTTTGGGTTGATAAACCATGAATTCAATTGACACCACTGCTTGTGCCCCACGAAGTATGGCATGAAAAGTGGTCTTGCAATACTTCGCTAGGCACCCAGCAGTATCAATTGAATTCATGGTTTATCAATCCAAAAAGACATACACCTGTTAAACAGCTTATAACTTTTTTGTCGAAAAAGATACAAAGTTATGATATTCGACAAAGTTGTTCAGCGGAAAATTTCCTGTAAAAAATTTATAAATTGGCACAAAAACCATTAGCAGGCTCGGTTCCACAGAAAAAACAAAAATGTTGTTGATTTTTCAGTACAAAATATTGAATTTTCCCATACAAACCTAAAAGTTCAAATTTACTCATGTAAACGTTACTTAAAAATTCTGCAAAAAATCATGGATAAGTTTTGGGCCAAAACGAAGTTTTTAAGACCCCAGGGTTTGAGAAATTCAAAAATGACCCCAAATCGACTCAGTCTAGTGGTCAGTCGGTATGTCGTGTGTTAATTGTGTAGTAAGGTTCTTACGTTGGCACAAATCCGCTTAAAACATAAAGCTTAGTTCTTTTAGAAATGGGACAGTTACGAATGCCTGTATCTAAAAAACTATTTGTTTGAACGAAATACTTTCTATGAAGAAAAAGAAGGTAATGTTATGATCTTTCATGAAAAAATTTGAAAAAAAATATTTACCGTTTTTTGTTAAAGAAATTTCTACTTAATTCTTGGTATCACCCATTGGCCGGCGCACACTTTTTTCAGTCATGGTATTGATCAGTTTCTCCAACTTATACTTCGTAAAATCTATATTTTAGGTGGCTTCACCCTCCTTCTTCAATTTGTGATACTTTCTGGTCCAACACTTCTCTTGAAACTGGAAATTGGAAGCATTTTAGTGGATACAGTTGTTTCGAAATGAACAAATTTGATTATTTTTGACCACATTTTTGAACGTTTTTTTTTTCGGTACCGGTTTCATAGCTTAAGAGCTTTGGAACTATCAAAAAATGGTTGTTTGAGGTTGGATTTCAATTAGTCATCACTAGGCAACACTTTCAGCTTATCGGAGAAAATTGTTTTGGACATTTCAGCGATCTACCCTTAGTTTTTCGTTTATTGAAAATTAAAAAAGCTGCTATAAGACTTGACTTCCTTGATGATCCTTAACCGTTGTTGCCGATCATGTGCTTCTCTCCAATGCTTGATTTGAACTTTGTGGACATTATTGACAGTGTTTGCATACTTATCCACCACAAAAACTCAGTAATTCTTTGAATAATCAACGGTTATGTCAGCTATCAATTTGATATTGACGCATTTTCAAGGAAACTGTGCAAAATTATTTTTTTCTTTTTCTCTTGCATCGTACATATCTCAAAAACGCGTAAATTTTAAAATTTGAAAAAAATAGGTCGAATAGTACTTTTTACAGGCAACAAAATGTTGTCAAAAATTTGGACCTCCGATAACTAGTTAACGAGCTATTAGCAAATGAAAGTGTCCCATTTCTAAAAGAACTAAGCTTTATGTGCAGCTTACTTATTCATGTGAAATGGGTTGAAATGTTGCTGAAATATTATGAATGATTCTGAAACATGATGTTTGTCAGAGTAAAAAAATGCTCTAAAGTGTTCTGTGGATTTATTTCAGTTTCAAAGTTCAGTTTTCATGTTTGTCATTTGCAGTAGTGCTTCTTCTTCAGGAAGAATTGAGGAAATCCATAATAAGTCTAAACAAGTAAAGATTCTTATATTGTGGTCCACAATCAATTGATTTTTTTTATGTAACCGTCATACCACACCGTAGCATTTTTCTCCTTTGACAGAATTTAAAATGTAATTCATTTACAAATTTTCCTTGGACATAAAAAAAAACCTTTCGGATAACCTATCCATTACTCTGGTTTAGGATGCCCTGCGGTGGGCAACGCCAATCCAAAATTCGGTGTCGATCTGGACACCTATCGACAAGCTTGCCTGCCGGCCCTAGCTTCAAATGTAGGCCCATTTCAACTGCAGTGGCCATTAGTGGCCGATAGCTCCAGGTGTTGCCTTAATTTGACTGAGTAGTTGGCTTAATTTGGACCGAAGCTGTGCGATACGAGATACCAAACTGTGCAAACTGGGTAAACAAACCTAGCGTAACGATTACACATGGGAACTAACTAGTTTTGTAGGTTATTGGTCCTACTTGCTTAGTGTTTAGAATTTGCTCGTATGGTCCTTTAGAGAATGGGTGGTTCCATCGGATCGATGTTTGGAACATGGAGAAAAACAACAATTTGCACACTTCCAGGGTAGCTGTTCTCTACAGTTTTTTTTGTAGCCAGCTACACAAAAACCACGATATATTTAATCAGAGATATAAGAAAATCTTTTTACAAGCAGTTTAAAAATTTTTTTTTCAATTAAAGTGTTTATATGCAATTTTGGAACATAAAAATGAAAAAAATCAGTATAGCCTTCTAATTTAAATATCATTTGGAAGGTCTCGAGCAGCTTAAGTTTCATCATCTCAGAAGTCGAGGAATGCTCGGTTACAGCACGAAACCCAACTTTATTGGGCTAGTAAAGCTTGATCATCTCGCTAAATAATTCGAATTGAATGATCCAAGTCTCCAATCAGAGCCTAATTTTACATTTAATGCCAATTCCAAGTACGGCGTGAAAATTAATCTCACAAGAAATCAAACATTTTCACTCCACCTTGTGCGAACGGATTGGTCTCGAAAGGTTGGTACGCAACTGGAGGAATTTTGCATACATGTTGGGGGCATATTTGATCTAGTCAATTATGCAAATTTGCTAAATAGTAAAGCGCCTCGCCCGGACAGCAAAGATAAGAGGGCGAGAGACCCCGCCTGTCTGATGGAAGCTAATCGTCACGACTTCTTCGAATGGTCTCCGAGGAACAGGTCTACAGGTTTAGCGAGATTGATTCCAAATCGGAATGTTACGCGAATGGTTCTTCTACTTTGACCAAAGGTTGCGAGTAAAATCAACGAAACTAAACCAAACGAGAGTGAGCTAGCAAGTGGCAGCCTATCGAGAGGGTAATCTAATTTTAATTACATTTACAATATAATTAAAATTTTTATCTTCATTGGGATCAAGTGGGCATTTCTGGTTTTTCGATTCGGACGACCGGAGAAGGTGCCACCAGTTGGCGCTAGTGGCGCTAGTTTTCCAAACTATTTAGGCCCAGTTAGCTGCTGGGCCACCCAAAGGCTCTGACTGACTGGGTGCAGCAGTTTCCTTCGAGGGAGAATTAGCGAATTTTATTGGTCTTCGGTCGGATTGGACGTTGTTAATGACTGTCGATAGATGGAAAAATGGGGCTGGAGCTATTTTCAGCCGGTGTTTTATTAGGTTGTTCACAATCTTAGTAACTGTCTCATTTTTTATTGATCTGTACAACAGCACAAGTGCACCGAACAAACCGAATTGAAAGTGAAAATCTCCGGTGAGAAAAACCCTTGCTGAAGGTCTTTTTTTAAACAAAAAACTCAACTTTAATGCCATTAGAATGAATTATTACAAAGATTGAAAGTATAGAGTTAGAATTTCAAAATAAGTCGATTGTTATTAAAACTTTATTTTTGCAACCCCGCACTAAAATATCAAAACGATGTCAAAAAGTCTTTCTTTTAAACACTGTTTTGATTGTAAAGAAAAAACTTCTATATGTTTGAAGGTGAAAAAAAATCTTGATTCTGATGGGTATTTAGTGGTTTTGCAAAATTTTGTGAATGGAACTCGTTGAAAGTCTCGGTAAATTTCAGCACTCGACGCAATAATTCACGCGTACGCACAAAAATAAATAGGTTTTTGGAAGACATGTTTCGCAACGAAGTAAAATAAATGGTTTTCCCCCGTGGGCCAAGCCGTGGATTCAAGCCAAATTCATCTTCAAGTAAGTTCCGATCAAATAAACACATTTTAAAATTATCTGCCGTAACCAAGATGAATATAATCAATGTTGAATTTATAAATATTATATATTCCCCCTTATTCTGCGCCGCGCGTGAGGTGACGATAGTCGAGTCACCCGATTCCAGTAGTCGCTTTAGGTGAGAAACTTTTTGAGTTATTATCCTAATCTAGTAGTCACCGTGAGTGGCAAATTGTATGCTCTGTTACATCGGTTTCAGGAATAAGGTGACAAGACTCACGCGACTCCGACTCGACTCGACTATCGTCACCTCACGCGCGGCGCAGAATAAGGGGGATTACCAACCTGAGAGCAGTAAAGTTGACAATGATGATTTTCTTAAAATTTTGTTCAAACTACAGTCACAGAGAACAGACGAACAAGCTCGAACAAAGAATCTTCATAAAAGTGAGTAAAATTTCTGAAACTGACACCCAAAAAATACGTCGATAATTGACTTTGATTATTGTTTATTGTTTATTAGAATAAAATCAACGGATCATATGTAGATCCTAATGATAACTTAATGGTAATAACAATACAAGATAAAAATTAACATAAAAATTAACACAGGTTTATACAGTTCTTGAAGCAGTTAAAATTTTTCTCCGGATTCTGATGCCAGTTCTGATGACGTAGGGCATACCACATGAAGCGACGCTGGATAGCCTCGATTCGTCCAACCCCATTCTGGTAGAAAGGGCACCAAACAGCAGAAGCATACTCGAGGATGGAACGAATTATACAGCAGTAAAGACTTTTCAGCCAATACACGTCTTTGAAGTCTTTGGCCATGCGAAATAAGAATCCAAGGTTTCTGGATGCTTTGTCGAGGATGTAGTTTGTGTGAGTCTTAAACTCCAGGCGTTGATCGAGAATAACGCCCAGATCGTTGATGTGGTCCACCCGAGAAATGATTCCGTCTCCGAGAACATACTCCGCAAAAAGAGGGTGTCCCTTACGTGAGAATGATACGACCGAGCATTTACTGCGATTCAGGGGCAGGCAATTCATGTCACACCACTTAGCAAACACATTAAACTGCTACTGCAGGAAATTGGTGCCCTCTTGGCTGTTAATGGTGTGAAAGAGTTTCAGGTCGTCGGCATATGCAAGCTTTTTGCAGTCAAGGGGCGAGAGTACGTCATTAAAATATATCACGAAAATTAGTGGTCCTAAATGACTTCCTTGAGGCACACCGGAGCAGGCAAGAAAATTATTTGAAACAGAGTCACCAATACGGACGGATAACTTTCGACCTGTTAAGTAACTGTGGAACCAGTGCAGAATGGATCCACAGAAACCCAAACGTTCCAGCTTTGCGATAGCGATATCGTGGTTCACCTTGTCGAATGCAGCAGAAAGGTCAGTATATATGGCGTCAGTTTGGATTTTCCTAGCAAAGCTGTCTGGCACAAAAGATGTGAAGGTGAGTAAGTTAGTAGTCGTGGATCGTTTAGGCATGAACCCGTGTTGATCATTGGAAAGTTGGTGCTTGAAGAACGAATTAATGGGATCCAAGATAACCAATTCAAACAATTTGGCAGTGTTCGGCATCGCTAACCGAAAAATTAGCGCCGCTAGTTAAATCGCTAACGCATTTTAAGTTAGCAATCGCTTATTAAATACGCTAAATGTTCCGAAAAAGTTATCATTTTAAGCTTAAAGCGCTAATCGCTAACTGTTGAACAACATTAAGGCCAGAACTAATATCAAATTCTTCTTTTATAACGCTCTTCCCCCTTCGATTTTTTCAACTCCTCAAGGAGGAATAAATATAGTTTCAAGTTTTTTTTTCGATAAGCTCGATAAATTGATCGAATTTTTTTTTACAAGCAGCAAAACATATCTGTAAAAGATGGGAATTTTATCATCTCTCTTTGTTCTACAAATAAAAAAAATATCCAATGTTTTTTAACAATCACCAAAGCAAAAAGCACAATGTGGAAGATGGGAGATATATTTATTCAATTTTGGTTAAAAATTTACTCGCTTATCGGTTTTGTGCAAAGTAGATAGTATGCAATTTTGTTGCAAACAACGTTTTGTGCAATTCATTCACTTGCTTTGCATTTTTATTAAATTATCCGCATTTAAAATCTTTAACCTTTTTCAAACTTACAGGAGCATCGTCAAACGTAAACATTTTTACAATTTCTATTTGAACTTAAAACGAAGGCTACAATGAACTATTTAAGAAACATAGTAACATAAAATTGTCAATTCGTTCAACTGTGAATTTATCTTATTTTTATATGAACTAATCTGTAGAATCTCTAAAAAAAACTGTATTGTAAAAAGTAAATTCCTCAACCACTTTAAAACAAAAGCTGATAAAGGGAGGCTAAAATAGTTTTCGGCACATGACGATCGATGATATAATTCAGGATGTTCGCAAACGTCTCGGCAGCTGCATTGGGATTAGAGAAATCGAGCTCAGCCTCCCAATCCACGGATTGCAGGACGAGGGATATAGCTTCGAAGTCAACGTTCTTAAAATCGTGATAGAAGGAAGCGATTTTCTCTTCTGTATTTTAGTGATATCGAGTGAAATCACTAAGGCCGGATGATGTAGGACAGTTTTAACAAGAGGAGCAGGAGCAGATTCAATCGCCGGATTCTTGATCCCTTCGTTCACGAAGCAGAGATCAAGCGTACGGCCGTTTTCATTTTCAATATTGTTGATCTGTCGAAGAGTCGCGGTACTCAAGGAGTCTAAGAAGATGTTGGAGGGTACCGAGAATGAAGAACGAGCAGGATCCGGAAATAAAAAGCCACTTGGGGAGGAGCACTATTTCAAACCAGGTAGATTGAAGTCACCGATGATGAGTATGTCGTCTGCCGGAGAGCAAATCGAGCTTACTTTAGAGGGGCAGAGCGAAAAAGATTCAGCTAAAGCCAAGTCTCCAGAACGGTCAGGGGGCACATAAACTACGCACAAGTAGAGTTTCCGATCTCCGAAATCAATGCGAATTCAATCAAGTTCTATATTGTCCCAGGCATCGTCTTCAATTGGCTGACCTGGAAACGCAGATTTCACGGCGAGTAACACTCCACCACCAGTAGACTTTTTGGTGTTATGAGGACTACGGTCGCAACGGAACACTGCGTAATCTGGACCGATAATCTGACTAGAGAGGGTCCGGTCGTTGAGCCAGGTTTCGGTGAAGGCAATGACGTCGTAGCAGGAACACGAAGTCGCCAACAAGTAGTCAATCAAACAACTATTAACACCACCGACGTTCTGGTAGAAAATGTTGAAGGGTTCGGGCGATTCCAACGTAGCGCAGGATCGTTGATCACTGGAAAGGTAAATTCCATCACGCGAGGAAAAACACTTAGTGATATCATACTTGCCAGAAAGCGCTGGCTGGAGAACCCCTTCGCCACAGACGAACTCAGGGCCGGGACGACTGATGACGCTGGCAGGAAACAGCGCGACTGAGTCGAAGGGCTCAGGGGTCTCCGTAGTTCCTAGTTCGTTGCGTCCCGGTGCTGAAGGCCCGGAAGTAGTCATAGGATTAATAAGGTTTGGAAGATCTAGCGGGATGCATCTGTGGTGGAACGGAAACAGGATACGCGAATGGCAAGTTCTAGACATAAACTGGTACTTGCCTGTAAAAGAGGCCTGGAGAACCCCGTCACCTCCAACAAACTCCGGGGTCTCCGGGGCTCCGGGGTCTCCAAAAGGCTCGAATCGATGCGTCCTGGTGTTGAAACCCAAGTAGAGGCAGGTGAAGTAACGGGCGTGGCATGTTGACAGCGCATGCAGGATCTGTGGCTAGGTGAAACTTCATCACACAAGGTAAAAGTTATCAAACGAGATGAGTACTTGCCTGAAGATGCAGGCTCCAGAACCTCGTCGCCACAGTCGAACTCAGGGCTGGGACGACTGATGACGCTGGTTGGAAGCTGCGCGACTGAGTCGAGGGGCTCAGAGGTCTCCCAAGTGCCTAATTCGTTGCGTCCCAGTGTAGAAACCCAACAAGTAGTAGCTGAACCGGTGAAGCTTCGCAATACAATCTCAAGAGAGCTGAGGTCTCATCGTCGTTATCAGCTGAAGTGGGAGCCAGATGATTCCCATGATCCTCGAAGGCACTAGATGAGACTACCTCAAGGAAACGATCGTGGGCGTAATTGGCACTACATTCGGGGTAGCCGGTTCCCCAACCGACCGAATGCGTTGAACAGATGGTACAGGAGTCAGAGGCCGTCAGCTGTAGTTTTTTGGCTGGTCCACAAATTCACGAAAGAGTATTCCAGAAGGCCAGGTCATAGGACTCAAGGCGATATTTTTGTGCACTGGGTCCAGTCCGATTTTGAATGAAACATATCTCCTAGTGGAGCCGTCTACGCCTTTGGGAAGCAATCGTTTCACCTCTACCGGCATGGTTGAGTCCAGGCAGCGAGAAACTATGGTTTCAACGTATTCGTCCGTGATCTGGGGCTGAAGACCAGCTAAGGGTGTCGGGGGTGGAGGTACGATAAACGGGACTGAAAAGTCACTAGGGTCAACGGAATTTGTTCCAGTCATCGTTGAAGAAACCTGCGATATTCCGTCATTCCCGCGACGACCCTTGAAGTTCGGTAATGGGAAAGTTTGAGGAGTTCCATTCAATGGAGGAAAAGCGTACGAAGTTGTGGGTGCATTATGAGTCAGAGCCATATCTTCGACTTTTTTGGACAGTAAGTCAAGCTGGTGAGTAAGCTTTTCGAGGACATTACCAGGGTAGTCGCTTTTTGCAGTAGGATTACCATACGTTAAACAGAGATCATCGATAAAACGGCGAATGCTTCGGCCGTTGAGTTCCGTTCGACAAGGAGTACAAATAAAAATCACCTTACCCTGCGTAAACAGTTCCCTGATGAGACGGATATTGAATCCACAACACTGCTGACTAATGTGGAAAAAATTGCTAAAAAAAAACCACATCCGATCGGCTCTAGGTCGTTTATCACCAATTGGCACTCTCCACACTGCTTTTTCTCCTTTGTGTTGGCCATAACGTCGATACTAAGCGAATTCGAACAAATTCCAAAAGCCTTCGCAAGCACGCAATTTTAGCAGCAATAGACGATAACACAACTTCGCATTGAATAACCTGGTCGAATAACGTACCGCTTTCGTACACCATGCGAAGTAAAACACAACTAAAACAAACCGTACAACACAACGTGTCGCGCGAACGAAAAATGTTGAGGTGATTTTCGTGTCGGAAAAACGTTTTCTAGTGGAAACTCCGCTTTCCACTTGTTCGCGAGTGAGTGATCTTCGGTGTTAACAGCACAAGGACGAATGAGGCACAGAATTTCGACGAAAAAACGGTCAATAAAATTGAAGACGGTAAGTACACTTATCAGCGCTGGCGCGTGGTTTTTGATCTTTTTTTTAATGCCTTCTATTTCGTCATACAAAAGTTACAGATCAAATTTTCAAATGCCCAGTTTTCGATAAGGCGTAATCGTTTATGAACTGATTAATAACAATCAAACAAACGCCGCTCTAAAATAGACAAGTTCAATTTAATGCTAGATTAATGTAATAAGAGTTATTTTGACTGGACAGAATTTCAATTCCTTTATTTTTGCACTACTTATTCAGTCAAATTAACTAAAAGTTTTTAAAGAATTTTTTTGTACTTCTTGAACGGTTATCGTCAGAGGACGAATCAACTATGTATATCCAATCAATTGGGAACATTCTTGACGATCAGTCTTACCCATCAGAACTGATTCTAGATTTCTTAAAGCGGGCTACTTCCAAGTACCACTATTGCATCCCATTGTTCAATATTAAGAACTTCTAGCTTGGAACAAATAGCGATTAACTTTAAACCCTCATCCGCACGAGGTTTTCTTACCCTTATCAGACTTAGGAGTGCCAATTTGGCTCTCCAAGCTAAATCGTTATAACTCTTTTCATACTTAACCGATTACAACAAAACTTATATCACTAGAAGTCATGTAACGTCAGTAAAGTATGTTTAGAACATTTTATATACCTAAAGCTACTAGTTTTCTCGTTATTCAGCATAAAAGAAAAAAAATCCGAAAAAACATTCCTCAGGTAAACTGCTGTAGTTCACATATTACACGTCCAAAAATTATTTGCCATAGAGGTACATATGCAAGCTGAAGTTAATGTCTACATCATTAAGCCAAGATATATATATATTTTTTTTTAATTTTAATGAAAGTTAAAAAAAACCTACTTTTCATTCGATTGCTAGTTAAAACTGTTTGAGCGGTAGAAGAGTTTTTGAAAAAATATGACTACAAAATTTATTCTAATTCGAACATTTCGTTGTCTTCAGATTTTTGATCCAACAAAAATGGAATTTTTCAAAGTTGATTACTTTGATTTACGGTTATTATTACCAATTGAAATTTCATCTGTTTTTGTGGTTCACAGTCAGGTTGTACCTGGATTTTCAGTGCTTCAAAAGTATATTCATTGGAAAATGGAAATTTAATCTACATTCTTATAAGGTGCAACGCAGTTTACGCTGTAAGATTTCACATAAATGTGGAAATTATAAACGTAAAATCATTCCTGAATTTCTAGAACCACAAGCAGAACGCGTCCATCAGAACGTGTTTGATTGCTCTCCAGTCATTAGTTGTTGTGAATGAGATTTCGCTCTCTTCGAACCTATCTTACATATTATGAACAATACCGTTTAGTTCATCATGATGTTCAATCCTCCATAATCACGAGTATCAAATGAGGTCCAAAAGGTTAGGCCAAATCCCAACTGCACTCCACCTTCAGGAAATTACATCAATTGACCGGTGAAGTGAATATAAAGATGTAACTAAGATGCAATCAAGTTATCTAACTCTAAACTGCTAGGATTTCCGCAAATCAACCTCCAAGGTACGTGCCCGATCCGTAACTGACTCACTGGCGGCGGCACTCATTCTGTCAAATCCCTTATCCCTAAGTACCACTTAACCCTTCGGACTCAATTTATCATTGCCACTTTCGGAGCCCAATTTGTTCCTTATATTCACAATTACCACGCCGACGACGCGCAGAGTCCAGTAGTGGAGACTTTGGCCAGTAGTGTCCATACTTAGTAGTGGTCCCTAGTAGTACCATAACACTTTCCCCTTGGGAGGACCTGACCTCAGCCCTAAGTCTTTGCCTTAGTTAGCGCTCTTCCGTAAGGCTTTGACCGCCACCAAAAACTGACCGTCCATACTAACTAATGACACGTTTCGTATGCCTGCTAGATGAATGGTGGCCACGGGATCGATTGGCCCAAGAAGCAGAAACACCTTCACCTCGGCCATTGCATCGGGGCATGAAGCGGACCGCCCTGCTAATCACCATCTCCCGAAGGGAGGTTTCGCGTTGCACCTTAACATAAATAGTCACCTTTTGGGGTCCCGATTTGGCGAGCTTCGAGCACTGGTCACACTTCGATTTTGCTAAGTACCTCACTACTTCTAAGCCAGGTGACCAAAACTCGAAGATAACATAATAAGCCAATAAAAAAAGACAGACTTGAATGCGGCCTGGGGAGCTACAGGGCTAGATAGATACTAGAGTAGCGTAAAATATATCCGATTGTGACCGGGGCAAAACCACGAAAGTGTCAATTTAGGAGTAGCCGGCTGTTGCCCCAAAGGCGAAAGGGATACATGCTAGGGTAGGTACAAGTTGCAAAGCATTAGAAGGTGCCGCCGCTCTAATGAATGAAAATGCTGTGGAAATCGGTTACGAAACTACAATGTTTTTTTTATTTGGATGACTAAAATCATAACATTTTCATCTTTTTTTTCAGCTCTAAGTTTTACATAAGTTTTGTATAAAAAATACGCTAACATAACCATGTATAAACTTTCTTGTTTTGTTCGTTTATACTGAGTAAATAAACTTTGTTTCTATTTAAACAATGTTTTCGGAAAATAATTTTTAATTTTAGAAACTATTTGACTCTTATATACTTAGTTCATTTAGCAATGGGATTCTTTTTTGCTGATAATTAATTCCCTATTTTTGACATTCCAAACTTTGACAGCATTTTGTTACCTGTAAGAAGTACTATCCGACCTATTTTTTACGATTATTTACGATTCAAGAGAAAAAGAAATAAAAATCTTTTGCACAGTTTCCTTCAAAATCCATCATTATCTTATCAAGAGTTGAAAAAACCGTTGATTATTCAATTAGAAAAAGATTTGTGTGAGTGATGGAAAAGTATGCAGACACTGTCAAAAATATCCACAAAATTCAAATCATGCGTTGGAGTTAACCACATGGTCGGCAACTACAGTTGAGAGTAATCAAGGAAGTCAAGGCTCAAACCATATTTTTTTTATTTTTAATAAGTCTAAAACGTGTCACTTTTAAGCCTAAGGCGGTTGAATTCTATAACATTTCTGCTCGTGTTATGTTCCTTAGCAGATTAAAGTTTATATTTCCTGGTTGTTTAGTAAAAAATAAAATTTTTTGTCAAGACCTGCTCCTGTGAAAGAACAAAAATTTGCAAAACAAAAACATTGATTGTTTCTGTTTGTAAAAGCATAAAATATGTACTCCTGAATGTATGTATTTCGCAACCATCAAATCAATTTTCGACGAACTAACTACGAACAACATGAACCAATAAGAAGCATGAGCCGGATCTTTAACTGGTTTATTGAACTTTACGAATTCGACATTACTAACTGTTTTAGATCTAGAATAAGAAATTCGCCATTACTAGTTGAATAATTTGAATTTAGTTTCTTGTGATGAGTCTTGAAAAAGCGCCAAGAGATAGTGTGGTTGGCATAACCCTTTTTATAATGTATAACAGGCAATTTACATATTAAAATTATTTTAAAAAAATCACAGCTCAATTATGAATGAAATTTCCGAAATCAAATAGAAATGATAATCTTGAAAGGTCTTCTTTGAGTAACAATGCGTTTGATCGTATCAAACAAATGTCTTTTTTTTGTCTTTATTAGTGACACTTTACACCTATGAGGCTATTCGTGATTATACGTGGTATCAAACACATGTTTGAATGGGAATCATAAACAAAATAAGTGCAATTGATTAGAAACTTTTTAGAAACTTCCCTTTATATTGTAAATGACTTTTCTAATAAGTGATTGAATATTATAAAAAACAAAAACTAGTTTACGATGCATATGAACAAATTTGTGAAAAAGGTTAAGCTTGATCTCAAAACATTTTAAAGTTGTGACATATCAAATCAGGATTTCCATATAAAATACAAAATAAAACCCCAGCGTAAGTCGGATCGGTAATAGTGTGTTTTAATTTATAATTGATTCAAAGTGAGATAAGGTATTTCATTATTCACATTTTATAACATTCTCAGAATGAAATAAATATTTCGTTGCATAACAATTTTAAAAACATTGGGACATCTGTTATTTCTAATGTTTTTTCTTATGGTTTCAAGGCCGGATTAAGGGGGGGGGGGCAAAAGGGGCAATTGCCCCGGGCCCCCCGGCTCAGAGGGGCCCCCCGAGTGAAAATAAAAGTTTTAATATTACTCCAATCACATTACCTTAATTTCTACAGATCTTTGAAAAAAAAACTTGGAAATCGAAATGAAAAAATGAAATATAACAACTAAAGGGGCCCCGTGAAATAATATCTAGAATAGTTTTTTTTTCTTACAAAAATTAAGGGGGCCCTCTAGAGTAAGCAGTGAAGAAGTTCTCCCGCATTTTTCGGGCTGAGAACATCAAAAGCCTGGCATTGAATTTCAAAATTTTCAACCCAAAATTTGGACAAAAATAATGTAAACCGAATTCGAGAATAATTTAAGAAGAATCTCTTCATTTTCATAACAAACAAACGTCTTGCCCAATTATAATGGTTATTATTACGTTTACTTTCGAACTAATGGTTACTGCTCTGAAACAGCAGCTTAATATCGTCAAAACTGGCTCACAGTATTAAGAGAGAACAGAGAAGTTTTATGAAAAACATTTCAGAATTTTACCCGGGCAGTATCCGGGTTAATACAGAGTATTATTATAACTTTTCACTTTTTAATCATTATTATTGAAATATTCATTGGTTGATAAATTCCAAACTTTTTTTTCCCTCCCTATTTTTGAAAATAAAATTTAAAAAAACTGTAGTTGCCTAAATTGGACCAATCGACAGTACAGAGTTTCTCTATTAAATTTCCATCCCAATTTCTGTCTTAGGTTTGAAATTCGTAAAAAATTTTCAACTGATTTAACCAAAATTTTGACATCTACTGATGTTTATACTCTGAATTCAGAATATCGTTTTTCAAATAATCATTCTCAAATTATCATTAAAACTAATCATTAAAAATTATCATTGAGTGATTCTCTTAACATGAACATTCGTATGTTTATTTCATCTTATATTTTTCCAGATTCAATTCATTGAGATTTTCAAGTCCTGTGTTGTTTCTTCAGATACTGAAGTTCAGTTTCATGGTTTTTCTGAATTTTGAGAAGAATCTTTGTTTTAGGTTCTCAACTCATTTGGATTCCTTATCTGACTTTTTTCGACGATAAATGATTCTGTATTTTAAACATTTAATCTCTATTCTTCTTTTTTCAAACAATCTTTTTTTCACTTAAACCCCTTTGGCTTTGGGGGCATCGAATGGAACTTTTGTCACATTTAGAATAACAATTTGATAACTTTTTTTTATCTGATGAGAATCATATTCATAAACATCTCATGAAAACGTTTTTTTTTGTGTTTCAAAGATATAAAATAATTTTTTTTTTTTATTTCATTCATATTTAGTTTCTCAAAACTTGATTTCAAATTATGATTTAGATTTGAGACACTGAATTGTGGTTCTGAAAAAAACCTAATTCAAAGTTTTGAATTCTTAGACACTTATACCTAGATCTCTATCGATGGAGTTTGAATTTAATTATTTTGTTTATTTTTTTTTTCAATTTTGTATTCTTTGTTTCAAATCTTCATGATACTTTCCAATCGCAGGTGAAAATTTCTCGATAGACACAAATCAGACGACCAAAGATGAAATGAAAAACATTTTAAATATCTTAACGGTCAAATTTCGCATTTGGAAGCTCAAATCCGAGCTTTCGTTTTTGAGAAATTTCTAAACTCTTCCGCAATGTTTGCACGTAATTGCTTAGCAATTTTTATTTAAAGATACCAGAAACCATTTTCTACACAGACAACATGGCTATTTGGAAAAAGTATATTGAACTCATATCCAGATATTTTACACTTTAAAAATGTTTTATAATCTTTGAGATAGTATTTGGAAAAAAATCGAATCATGGGGGCCCTCCGAGAAAAATTGCCCCGGGCCCCCCGATGGTTTAATCCGGCCCTGTATGGTTTATAAACAAAGCGTTTTCAACTCTAAGTTTAGAAATAAGTGGTAATAATAAACAGAAAAGAGCATAAAATTCAGAACAAATATTGCAAAAAGAGATCAATTTCTAATAAAAGCAGAGACGAGTAAAAGTAAGAGCAAGATTCAGAACGAATGGAACGCTAAACAATTTAAATTTTAAACTTACAAAGACTGGATATTTTTAGAACACATATATGATATTTAAAGAAAATAATTTGATGAAAAACATAAAACTGATGTATGCAGATTTCAAAAGTAAATTCAATTGATTTTTTTCTTGAATTCAAGTTGAAATTAGATTTTTTTCAAAGAATTGAGACTGATGTTAAAAGTCGACTTTAATCCACTATTTGAGCGTGAATATTTTATTTGTATATTATGAACAACTAAAAATACTAGCAGGTTCTTTTTTCTTCCAACTTTATAGCGAAAAGATTATGAGGCAAAGAGTAGAATTGAATTGATGAATTTTCAAAAACGATCTTATTCAATCATCACAACTGACAACTCATTGAAAAATTTCAAAAAGGTAACGAGGTTCACCCATTTACAAAAGATTCATTTTTTTTAAATATTTCATTATAATTAACTTTGAAGTTTCAATCAAGAGCTTAACTTTGAACAGTCGTTTTTGGGAATACGTCAGTGTAACAGGAATAACAGATAGGGAAACAAGTTAGTAAAGTTTGACAATCTTCTTTGAGATCTAAAAAATCTACTATACGCTAACTCAACTAAATACTGTAGTACTTTTGTCTTCAAGACAGCTTTTAAAGCTTCTTATCGCTGCCTCATAGATAGAATTAGGAATTTCCTTAGGAAAAATCTAGGAGCATAGAAGGTGTAGGAAAACATGATCACACCATTTACCAAAATGGATCCTGATCTATAACCTCCCCCCTAACACAACCATTTCCTTGGATATTTGAATATAGATTCGCAGACGTACAGACGGTTTTTATAGTTGGTGATATTGACTTACATTTGTTTCTGTATTTTTCAAATCTAGTCTTTGGAATATATAGGGAGAAAAGGTTGTTGATTGATCCTAGAAAGTATCTTACTAACAACCCTTCCTTCATTCCTCATTGACTACTAGAACGTGGCCGGCGCCGTTTTTGATCATTTTCAAAGAGAGAGCATGAGTTTTGTGCACTGAGAATGTGCTGCTAATCCCAAACACCATTCTATTGACCTTTGCGCAAAATTGATGGCCTCGATCAATCACGGAGTAGCAACCATTGGCGAGGTAGAACTTGTTCTGCTTAGCCACGCCAGCGATCATGGAATTTGAAATGCATAAGTTGAACAAGTCCAAGTTTAATATGTTATGCTGAAGTTTTATTTTAAAATTTATTATGAACGATCAATTCTACACAGCATTTCAAGTTCAATGATTTAAGGTGGATATGAGTAGTCAACCAAGCTAAGCTAGAATGAGAAATTCGCCATTACCTTGAAATCTGATTGTCATGATAGAAAATTATACATTTTAGTGAATCGCATTTGTAATGTTCCCGTTAAACTTAGAATTAATCATTCATGTAGACCAGGGGTGAGCAACCTTTTGAACCAACGGGCCAATTGAAATTTGAAATCTTGTCGGCGGGCCGCACTTAAAATAACTTTATTTTTTAATTAGCAGAGCTTCGCGTCATATTATATAAATACAAATTTTTGACGAAAACCAATCTCATGAAGGAAAGATAAAACGAATTCGCGTGTTCAAAGACAGAAATTCAACACGTATTCTCAAATACCCGATACCTACTGAAAATTAATAAATCTTGTCATTTTTTAATCCTCTCAATTTTTTAATAGAACTTCTTGGCAAACATTCGATCTTACAACTCTCTTGTTAAAACCAATGGTACTATTCGTCATCACTTCCATTCAAAAATCTTATGGAGCTTACCACTGTGATAACTACACCCAAAATAATTTGCACGTAGGGGCTACGTGAAAAACTACATAACTTTTATCCACTTGATTTTCAAACGCGCCCCTATAAGAATTTGTGCTTCATGGAACGCACCTACATTTTACGTGAATTTTTAGCGAGTTCAACGCGGTTTGTTTATGAAAGCCACAGGGAATGTTTTTATTATCGGAATGAAAATAAGAATGGTTTGTTTACTTCTTATTTTTCATGATGAATAAAAAAAATGAAATTTTGTTATGAATAATCTTTATTTTTACATTATTTGCACAATATATCACTAACACTACACTGCTTAAGCACTAAACACACTTTTGTTTTTGGATATCCTGAAAAAATGAAAAGTAAGATTTAATTTAAAAAGTATTATTTGAATAAAAAATATTTTACCTTTGCTGTTGTTCCATGAATGGTGTTCCGTCGATCATCTTATTCAGAAAGTCCCACCAAAGAACGAGAAAACACTATCAGTTCCAACGAGCACCGGTTTCAGAGCCATTGCTATCAGAAAAATGAAAAAAAAAACAAAAATTAGCTGATTACAATTAAGGAGATTATTATCACTTACCAAAACGACAATTCCAAAACAAATGAAAATCCGATCAAATCCTCTTTGCTAACATGTTTAGCTGATGACAACAGACACAACGCTTTCAAAAAAAATTCACAACAGCTAAAAAAGTAAGCTGACGGACCACAATTTAATTTTTGAATATGAATTTACCATGGAACGGATTTGAAATCATCCACTTAGGCTTTACGTGAAATTCATGAGTCAGTTATGTGGAAGTAGAGTAGTTGCTACCGGGGCGTCCTTGCTACGCTGGGGTTACTACAAAATTCACGTAGAATCGATATGATGCATCAAAATCTTAGTTTACGGGAAAAATACCGTAGAAATAATTTCTAAATTATTTTGAGTGTTAAAATATATATTCAACACTAAACGTACCGAAGGAGATCAAATGACATTTTTTGAACTTCAAATGACTATAATAACTCCTATTGAAGTTGTTATTTCGTCTTTAGATCATTTCCACAAAAATGTAAAAGTAATGTAGTGAAACGTACTTAACGTAAAAGAATTAACCGCCAATGCCGTTCCAGTCACAATAATTTTTTTTTGAAAAGTGAATTGAAAATTTTACGTAATTTGTGATATTTTGGCATCTTTAGATTTTTAAAACACGAAACAAAGAATTTCCATAACTATAAATTTTGTAAAAATTGGTTGAGAAACAAGAGAGTTTTACTGAAAAAAGTGTTAGGGGTCATTAGACCCCCGGCGGTATAAAATGTCGGTATGGTTAGTGTTAAAGAAATCACCGTCTTCTTAGCGTTGGACGTTGAATTGCTAATTGACCTTGTATGATTTTTTTCCACAAATAAAACTTGTCCTAATTTTTTTTTCTACAAACGATGAAACCTCCGTTTTTTAATTGAATTTCTGTATTTGTTAGGTTATGAGGGAAATTTTGCGGATCACCACGGATTCACGATAGCAGACAAATTTGATGGTCAGCTTCGAGCTGCAAATTAGTGGTTTATTAGATTTGTAGACAATGTAATATAGGGTTTGATAATCTTACAATTTTTGGTGCGATCTACACCTTTACTGAAAATGAGTCGGCTGTACCTACTACCCACGAGTTGATCTGTGCCTGCATTATAATTTTTAATGTTAGCCGAATACGAGAATATAAAAGTTTATATTACTTACAATAAGCTGATCTTTCATGAACTAACTTAAAAGGGGAAATATGATCAACTGCACTAGGCGATATAAAGTGATAAATTCTATTTTATATTAAAGAACGGTCGAAAGTTATCTTCAGGTGGAATGACTTAACAATTTTGTCCCAGTTCTTCCTTCACTCGTGGCAGTTCTCTCCGCGAACGTCAATTCTGTCATCTGATGCAGCGTCGCGTCGAGCAGTGTTGCGGCAACGAGGGACCCCGTCGTCACATTCCCCCGCCCGTGAACCTTGGTGCAAATCTGGAACCACTGTCTCAGGTTCACATCTTTCGACGACGTCTAAAACAGCTAATTTCGACGCTGCCTTCCTAAAGGTACCCGAAGTTGTCCGAACCACGACCTCTCTTACTCTGCCGTCTCGTCCAGGAATTACTTGCTCCACTCTACCTCGAGTCCACCGATTCCGTATTGCACCGTCAGGCATCATGACCAGATCACCGACTTCCAGATCCTTGGTTTCCTCAAACCACTTTGTTCTACGAGAGATCATGGGCAAATATTCTTTCAGCCACCTCGTCCAGAATTGATCGGTTATATACTGCGCCAGTTTCCAGCTGCTGCGGAGTGTTGTTCGGTAATCCACAGGCTCTGTTGGTAGAATCTTCGCTCCAGTTGAACTACCCAATATAAAATGGTTTGGGGTCAACGCTTCTTGGTCGGCCGACTCCAACGGAATGTAGGTGAGCGGTCGACTGTTGATCATTGCTTCGGCTTCGTACAGGATGGTTTCCAACGTTTCGTCGTCCGGTTTACGAGATGTTTCCAAGATAGCACCGCTCGCCACCTTGACTGAGCGGACCAACCTTTCCCACGCCCCGCCCATGTGCGGAGTGGCAGGTGGGATAAACTTCCAGCTAGTTTCGGCGCTGGTAAACGTGAGAGCAAGGGCGTTCGTCTTAGCGGCAATTTCCTCTTTCAATATGTTGCTGGCACCTTGGAAGCAAGTAGCGTTGTCCGTCCAGAACTCCTTCGGCGGACCACGACGCGCGACGAAACGGCGAACTGCCATTATACAGGATTCCGTGCTTAGCGAATGAACCACCTCTAAATGTACAGCACGGATGGTCAGGCACGTGAAAAGAGCCACCCAGCGTTTTTCATTGCGTCTGCCAACCTTTACGAGAACTGGCCCGAAATAGTCTAAGCCTACAGATGTGAAAGGGCGCACGAATGCTGTCAGCCGAAATTTTGGAAGTGGTGCCATGGCTGGAGGTCTTGGCCTGGCCTTCATCACCTGACACCAGGAACACTTCTGCGCCACCTTGTAGACGAGGGACCTCAGCTTGGGAATTTCGAAACGTTGTCGGATCTCGTTGACGATGGTTTCCCGATTTGCGTGTCGGAAACGACGATGATACCTGTCGACGATCAAAAATGTAATATAGTTCTTTCTGGGGAGAATCGTGGGAAACTTAGCTTCTGTCGGTGCGAATGGTGCAGCACCGATACGGCCGCGCATTCGCAAAACACCATCCTCGTCCAGGAACGGCCAATACTTGTAGATTGTGCTGGACTTCTTGACGACACTGTGACGACTTTCAGGGGGACCTTGTGTTTCAGAAAGTAGTGCAATCTCCTCGGGATATGATTCTGCTTGAGCGATTCTCCAAAGCAGGCGTTCAGCACGTTCGAGCTCTTTCTGGGTGAGCAATCCTAGCTCCAATGGTTCGTCGACCAGGTCCCGTTTGAAGTTGTCAATATAACGAAACGTGAAGGCCGTGGTTCGAAGCAATTTAATCCAGGAATCGAAGCGAGTTGTGTCGATGATTGCAGGATTTGGAGAGAAGTGCCCAAGGTTTAAGTGCACTGTTCGAAGGTCTTCACTTGTTGTCTGGACAGTGCGCTCTTTCGGCCATCGTTTCTCGGGTTCGTACAGGAATTCTGGTGCCCGGAACCATGGATTCTGCATCGATAGCTGTGGTCCTTCTTTCCACTTGGTTGCTTGATCGGCCACGTTCATTTTTGAAGGAACCCATCTCCAGTCTCTGGGATCGGTTGACATTAAAATTTCACCGATCCGTACGGAAACAAATTGGTGGTATTTTCGGTGATCCTTGGAACGAATCCACGCTAGGCAGACTCCGGCGTCGCTCCACATGTATCGGTGGCCTATGCGAAAGGTGTGTTGGCTTGATATTGTATTCAGGAGACGTGTTCCTAGCACGGCTGATTTCAGTTCGAGTCGAGGAATTGAGACCGTCTTGAGCGGAGCCACCTTAGTTTTGGATCCGATGAAAGCAACTTGAACCACTCCATCCATCTCCAAGCGAAAATAGGCCACGCTGGAGAAAGCGGCCTCACTCGCGTCTACGAAGACATGTATTTGCAGGTTCTCGAGATTCTTTGGGAATGGAGATGGAAAGTAACATCGGGGGATTCGTACTTTGCCTAAGTCTGGGAACCGATTCGTCCATTCTCGCCATCGCATGTTGAGATCTTGCGGAATATTTTCGTCCCACTGCGTTCCTCGGGCCCAGATATCCTGCATGAGGATTTTCCCATGCACTAAAAAGAACGAGATGAAACCGAGGGGGTCAAATAAGCTCATTACTACTTTGAGGACCTCGCGTTTTGTAGGAATGTGCTGCTCGTTCAGAATTTGTTTGAGGTCATCTCGAAGTTCAAATGAATAGATGAAAACGTCGTCTTTTGGCAGCCACTTGATTCCCAGCACCGATTCTGATTTCTCCCCTCTCTCCAGGGTGAGAACCTTGTCTTCGACCTCAGCGAATTCTGCGATTCCTCGCAAAACTTCTGCTTCGTTGGACAAGAAGCGTCGTAGCGTGAAACCGCCCTTGGAATGCACCAGCTTTATCTCATTTACGACTTCCACAGCTTCATCAATCGACATGAAACTGCCCAAGTAGTCATCTACGTAGGTGTTGTTTGCAATGGCTACTGCTGCGCGAGGATACTCTGAAGCGAGCTCTTGGGCGTTGAGATTTTTGATGAATTGGGCTGAAGACGGGGAACAGGTAGACCCAAATGTGGCCACATCCATGATGTAGACCTTTGGCTCTGCCGTTGGATGCTCACGGAAGAGGAACCGTTGAGATTGGCAGTCGGGAAAGCGAATCTTGATTTGATGGAACATTTCCATCAGATCGCCGCACACTGCTACTGGGAACTGGCGGAACTGGTAGAGAACTTGTAGAAGTGGGGTTAAGAGGTCTGGCCCCTTGAGAAGGTTCGAGTTAAAAGATGTTCCACCAACCTTGGCTGCCGCATCCCAGATTAATCTGATCTTTCCTGGCTTCTTAGCATTGGTCACGACGCCCAGAGGGAGATACCACACACGTTCCGGTGGAACAGACGTCAGCTCTTCTAATGTGGCTTGATGCGCATATCCTTTACGCACGTAGTCGGCTATCTGCTCACGAACCTTTGCCTCCAGTTGTGGGTCCCGTGCGAATCTTCTTTCCAAGCACTCTTCTCTACGAGAAGCCATGGGGTAGCTGTCAGGAAAGTTCAGGTCGTCAGTCTTCCAAAGAAGCCCAGTCTCGAATCCGATACCTGATTCCAATCGTCGTGTCGTTTCTTGCAGGAGTTGCCTCGCCCGTTTGTCATCTTCGGTGTCAAGAATACTGTTCGGAATCTTTACACCCGAACTCTCCAGTTCGAAGTAATCACGCAGTTGTTCGTTCATCTCCCTATCTGGATCGGATATCGCCCCGAGGTGTAGATTTATGACGGCTGGCGTGGAAGGATTTCCAGAAACACATCCGTAGATACTCCAACCCAATCTGCATTTTGCCCCGATCGGATCCTTTGGGCCGCCTTCCCGTAGCTTCAATGGTACACAAAGTCGTAGATGGTCCAGACCTATCAGCAATTGTGGCTGAACGAGTTCAAAATCTTCTACCGGGAGACCCCGTAGGTGAGGGAAGCGGCGTGACAGCTCACGATATTTTAAAGTTTGCGAGGGGATCATTAGGCTACGAACAGTGCGAACATGGTTCATTTGGTACTGGCGAGTAGAATTTTTTGCGGAAATATTCAGTTCCACTAGCTGCGACTGCTGTTCCTCTCGTGTAACATTTCCAGTCCACTGCAGAGTGAGCGGCTGCTTAGGGCCATCCAAGCCGAGTTGATTGGCGACGGATTCTTCTAGAAGGGTGTAAGACGAGCCCTCATCGATGAAGGCGAAAATCAGTTGAGAGCGATTCTTTCCATAGAGGACAACCGGAACCACTCTGAAAAGTGTCCAAGTCAAATCTTCCGAGGACACGTGACTGGCGGAAAAACTGACATTCTGGTTGCTGTTGGCTGATGGATGAAGAAGTGTGTGGTGTTTATGTCGACAGCCTTCAACTCCGCATCCTGTCCAGGATCGGCAAGGCCACTTTCCATGACTATTCAGGCAAGTTCTGCATAGTTTCTTCAGCTGGACCAATTTATAACGATCGTCCACACTGGCTGCTTTAAATTGTGGGCACTCAGCTACTCGGTGTCCCTCTCGTCCGCAACAGAAGCAAGGCTTACTTGGTCGATGGCGAACTTGCAAAGCAACATCTGTCGCTTTCGGTTGATCGGATTCGGGTGCGTGGGTGTACAATAATCCCGTTTCTTTCGGCTTCCGCTTATTCGAGTCCGATCGAGTAATGTTTCCAAAGTTCGGACTTTTGAACGAGACTCTACTGGCCATGGTCATCAATACGGACATGAATTCGCCAAACGTTTCCAACGTAACGGATTGGTGTTGAATTTCGAAAGCCGCCCACTCCATTTGCCATGGGACAGGAAGCTTTTCGACTAGCTCCTGTACGAGAATCGGGTCTGCCAGATACTCTCTCTGTTCACCAGCAATCAGCGAGCCAACGAAATTTTGCACTGCCAGTGCGAAATGCATCAAAGTGTCTAGGCGGTCCAGTTTTGGCGGTGGTACCTGATGTATTTTATTCAGCAGCGATTTGATGACAAGAACAGGTCGACCGAAAAATGTTCGTAAGGTCGATATCACGAGCGGTACGTCTGAAGGAAGATAAAGACGGCTTCTCACGGCCTCATACGCTGGTCCACGCAAACATTTTTGTAACCGAAGCATGTTCTCCGTATCCGTAAAGCCGCAGTCAGATGTCGACTGCTCAAAATGGCTGATAAAAATTGGCCACTCTTCCGGATTCCCGTCGAAGATGAGATGTTCTTTTCCTAAAACCTGACGCGCGGCTATTTGCTCTTGAGTGAGTCTGGTGCGCGGAACTGCCGGCCGATTAAGCGCAACTGGAGTTTGGGATTTCGAGTTGAGTACATGGGACCTTACGAAGGAATGGTTCGTTGGAACCGGAACTTTGGAGCAGTTCGATATTGCTGAACGATGGGCTGCGGATATGGGGGAAACCTGGAGGCCCATATCCGTGGGAAATTCTTCTTCTTTTCCGGATTCTGATTTGTCCAACCAACTCTGGACTTTCGAACGTGAATCGCGACTTGAACTAGCAACCGATCCCAATATTGAGCCACCATGGCTGCTGGCAGCGAGCGCCTTGACGATCTGGTTCCGTTTGTCAAGCGATTCTCTTCTCAGTCTCTGCTCCAATGTTTTCATCTCCGCTTCTTCCTGCAGCTGCTTGACCCGAAGAGCCTTCTCTTCTTCCACTAGCTTCTTTTTTTCTTGCAACTGGCGCTCGGATTCCTCCCGCTCACGCCTTTTTTGCTCCTTTTTTTCCGCTAATTCCTGTGCCTGAAGTTGTTGTTCCTCCTCGACCATTTTTAGTTGCTGTGCCATTATTGCCGCACGAGTACTGGACGAAACGCTCTCTGCGATGTCCGTTAGTGGTTTCTTTCGACGGGATCCAAGAGCAGACTTACCGGACTTCGATTTGGACTTATTTTTCCCAGCAGGTTTGTCGGAAGTGTTCTGGCTAGCCGCGCACCCCTTGCACACATACTTCACATTCGCATCCTTAACCCGGGAGTCCACTCCTGCGCATCCGAAATGCTCCCACAATGTGCATATGCAACATTCAACCATTTCATCTTCTGCCGAGTTGGGTCGTTCACACGACTGGCAGTCGTGGGATGTGGTATTAGCACGATCGTTCATTCCGTAACCTCAACCACAAAAATTCTCGAAGATTTTGTTAGGTTATGAGGGAAATTTTGCGGATCACCACGGATTCACGATAGCAGACAAATTTGATGGTCAGCTTCGAGCTGCAAATTAGTGGTTTATTAGATTTGTAGACAATGTAATATAGGGTTTGATAATCTTACAATTTTTGGTGCGATCTACACCTTTACTGAAAATGAGTCGGCTGTACCTACTACCCACGAGTTGATCTGTGCCTGCATTATAATTTTTAATGTTAGCCGAATACGAGAATATAAAAGTTTATATTACTTACAATAAGCTGATCTTTCATGAACTAACTTAAAAGGGGAAATATGATCAACTGCACTAGGCGATATAAAGTGATAAATTCTATTTTATATTAAAGAACGGTCGAAAGTTATCTTCAGGTGGAATGACTTAACAATTTTGTCCCAGTTCTTCCTTCACTCGTGGCAGTTCTCTCCGCGAACGTCAATTCTGTCATCTGATGCAGCGTCGCGTCGAGCAGTGTTGCGGCAACGAGGGACCCCGTCGTCACAGTATTTGATAGTGGTATTGAGATGTTGTGACAAGGTTTGTCGAAATCACAAAAAATGTTCAATTTTACATACTTTTAACTATCTTCAAAATTAGATTCTTGATTCTAGAATTTTTTATCCAGATTTTTATGATTTTTAATCTTATCATTAGGATAGGATTTAGTAAGCTATATTATGACTTTGGTAATGTGGAATGCGAGTTATAAGTGGAATAACTCATTTTTTTAATGTTTGATATAAATTTTCTATTAAAATTTATGGAAAAAAGCACCACAGATAATCGTCGAAGACCTTATGGATCGAATCACAGAATTTCAGAAATCTGCTGCTTTTAATCAGAACTTATAATTTTCTCGGCAACTTTGATGCTGCTGATTTATGTTGATAAAAAAAAATTAAAATTGTTCACCCAGGCTTTATTGTTAAGCTTTCGTATTTTTTCGTCAATTTTCAGAAATAAAAATATTTCACAAGGTTTTGGTTTAATTTTTTTCCAGTATTTGAATGCTCGGCTTGTTCCGCATTTTGCCGAAATGGATGGAATAATTGAAAAAAAATCTGCTGAACATATTTTTTATCATAAAAATGTATCCTGAATTAAAAAATCAATGTTATGTATGCCCATAAGCAATATTGCATTTATACCTTGAACAGAACATAATAAATTCTAAAATGCCAGAAAAAAGTTATCTATCTGAATGATTGTAGAGCAAATGCAGATAAGTACATATTTGATCAAGTCATATAGATTTTCCTAACAATCCATTGTAGAGAAAAGTTAAGGCATAAAAATTTGAAAAAAAGCTTCGCGGGCCGCACAAAGGGGTCTCGCGGGCCATATGCGGCCCACGGGCCGCGCCTTGCTCATCCCTGATGTAGACTATTCAGTCTAATGGAATAATAAATAATATAACTTAAGATCTTACCTGGTTCAATCTCATGATGGTTTTGCTTCGTTTTTGTCGGATTATCTCGGCAGACATTCCACTTAAAACGTTTATAGTAGCACAAAAAAAATCAAGTTTTGTTAATTTCGATACAGCTTAATCCCCCAAGTTGCCCTCAGTTTCTATCGATTGAGAAATATTGGACCAAAAAGTAGCGGAAATTGAAGGAGGAGAATGCAGCCACCCAAAATACAGATTTGGCCAAGTTTAAATGGGAAAACTAAAAAATATCATGTCAGAAAAAAAAATAAATATATTTCTTACAAAAAACAAAAAAAAAATTTTTTTTATAAATTATCAAAAAATTACTTTCTTTCCTTCATAGAAAGTATTTCGATCAAATGAATGGTTTTTTGGATACATGCATGTATTACTGTCCCATTTCTGAATGAACTTAGCCTCATTTATATTCTACTTTCAGAAAATCGTTTTTTAATTTGTGAGGTAACAGTCTAAATAGTCTTTTGTATTTTTATGGATTTCTTTGAATTTAAGTTTTTTTCATATTCAGCAGTGTTAAATAAAAAGCAGTGTTAAATAAACTTCCGTTTGAAATTCTTTTATCACATTAGAAACTAAATTATCACAACTAATAAAGGTTTATGAACTTATATTCAACTCATTTTCTAACTCTTCACATAACCTACAACTTTTTTTTCTCATATGTCTCATTTGTTTTTAATTTTTTGATTTTCGTGAAGTTGAGAAAACTTAAATGTCTTCTATGAATCAAATCGGTTAAAACGTTTTCAGCATTTTCATACATCGTGAGTTATTTAAAGTAGCATCAAAATTTGAAAATGGGTGGGACAGGACTTCTAAAAAATAATTCGTATATTTTATTTTTAAATAAAAATGCTTTCTGGAGAATTTTGCATAGTAGTAACTTTGGAAAAAAAATCTTTTATATTTTTATTATGATTCTCTTTATTCGAAAATTGAACTTTTTGATATTTTGAGAGTATTCGTATTCTTGAATTTTTAGCGAATATTTGTGAATTTTTTTTTAACTTTTCATGCTCTAAAATATTATTAATTAATTTCTTATCCCCTAACAGATTACGAAATATACATCTTTTAAGATTTGACACAAGATTTCATTTTCTTTATTGGAAAAATGTTCCAAAACTCTTTTTCGGTTAAACCTTTTTGAAATTTTCATCTTTTTCGTATTTCAATAAAATAGTCTGTCATTATGATTGCTTTTGTACTTTTTGAATTCTTAATTTCTTTTATAAAATTTCGTAACTTTTGTAAGTTTTAGTACTTTTGTAATTTTTGTAATTTTTGAAATCTCAAAAAGTTTTGTCATTTTTGTAATTTTTGAAATTTTTGTCATTTTTGTATTTTTTGTCATATTTGAATTTTTTTCAATTTTTGAAATTTTTGTCATTTTAGTAATTTTTGAAATTTTTGTAATATTTGTAATTTTTGTAATTTTTGTAATTTTTGTAATTTTTGTAATTTTTGTAATTTTTGTAATTTTTGTAATTTTTGTAATTTTTGTAATTTTTGTAATTTTTGTAATTTTTGTAATTTTTGTCATTTTTGTAATTTTTGTGATTTTTGTAATTTTTTGTAATTTTTGTCATTCTTGTTATTTTTGTGAATTTTTAAATTTTTGTGATTTATGTATTTTTGAATTTTTTGTAATTTTTCTAAATTTTGAAATTTTTGTAATTTTTGTAATTTTCTATAATTTTTGTTATTTTTGCAGTTTTTGTAATCTTAGAATTTTTTGTTATTTATATAACTTTTTTTTGTTCTTTTTGTTATTTTTCTAATTTTTGTAATTTTTGCAATTTTTGTTATTTATGCAATTTTTTAAAATTTTTGTAAATTTTGTAATTTTTTGTAATTTTTATCATTTAAGTTCATTTGCAATTTTTGTAGCTTTAATAACTTTTGTAAATTTTGTAATTTTTGTAATTTTTGTCATTTTTGTAAAATTTGTCATTTTTGTCATTTTTGTCATTTTTATCATTTTTGTCATTCTTGTCATTCTTGTCATTCTTGTCATTTTTGTCATTTTTGTCATTTTTGTCATTTTTGTCATTTTTGTCATTTTTGTCATTTTTGTCATTTTTGTCATTTTTGTCATTTTTGTCATTTTTGTCATTTTTGTCATTTTTGTCATTTTTGTCATTTTTGTCATTTTTGTCATTTTTGTCATTTTTTTGTCATTTTTGTCATTTTTGTCATTTTTGTCATTTTTGTCATTTTTGTCATTTTTGTCATTTTTGTCATTTTTGTCATTTTTGTCATTTTTGTCATTTTTGTCATTTTTGTCATTTTTGTCATTTTTGTCATTTTTGTCATTTTTGTCATTTTTGTCATTTTTGTCATTTTTGTCATTTTTGTCATTTTTGTCATTTTTGTCATTTTTGTCATTTTTGTCATTTTTGTCATTTTTGTCATTTTTGTCATTTTTGTCATTTTTGTCATTTTTGTCATTTTTGTCATTTTTGTCATTTTTGTCATTTTTGTCATTTTTGTCATTTTTGTCATTTTTGTCATTTTTGTCATTTTTGTCATTTTTGTCATTTTTGTCATTTTTGTCATTTTTGTCATTTTTGTCATTTTTGTCATTTTTGTCATTTTTGTCATTTTTGTCATTTTTGTCATTTTTGTCATTTTTGTCATTTTTGTCATTTTTGTCATTTTTGTCATTTTTGTCATTTTTGTCATTTTTGTCATTTTTGTCATTTTTGTCATTTTTGTCATTTTTGTCATTTTTGTCATTTTCGTCATTTTTGTCATTTTTGTCATTTTTGTCATTTTTGTCATTTTTGTCATTTTTGTCATTTTTGTCATTTTTGTCATTTTTGTCATTTTTGTCATTTTTGTCATTTTTGTCATTTTTGTCATTTTTGTCATTTTTGTCATTTTTGTCATTTTTGTCATTTTTGTCATTTTTGTCATTTTTGTCATTTTTGTCATTTTTGTCATTTTTGTCATTTTTGTCATTTTTGTCATTTTTGTCATTTTTGTCATTTTTGTCATTTTTGTCATTTTTGTCATTTTTGTCATTTTTGTCATTTTTGTCATTTTTGTCATTTTTGTCATTTTTGTCATTTTTGTCATTTTTGTCATTTTTGTCATTTTTGTCATTTTTGTCATTTTTGTCATTTTTGTCATTTTTGTCATTTTTGTCATTTTTGTCATTTTTGTCATTTTTGTCATTTTTGTCATTTTTGTCATTTTTGTCATTTTTGTCATTTTTGTCATTTTTGTCATTTTTGTCATTTTTGTCATTTTTGTCATTTTTGTCATTTTTGTCATTTTTGTCATTTTTGTCATTTTTGTCATTTTTGTCATTTTTGTCATTTTTGTCATTTTTGTCATTTTTGTCATTTTTGTCATTTTTGTCATTTTTGTCATTTTTGTCATTTTTGTCATTTTTGTCATTTTTGTCATTTTTGTCATTTTTGTCATTTTTGTCATTTTTGTCATTTTTGTCATTTTTGTCATTTTTGTCATTTTTGTCATTTTTGTCATTTTTGTCATTTTTGTCATTTTTGTCATTTTTGTCATTTTTGTCATTTTTGTCATTTTTGTCATTTTTGTCATTTTTGTCATTTTTGTCATTTTTGTCATTTTTGCCATTGTTGTCGTTTTTGTCATTTTTGTCATTTTTGTCATTTTTGTCATTTTTGTCATTTTTGTCATTTTTGTCATTTTTGTCATTTTTGTCATTTTTGTCATTTTTGTCATTTTTGTCATTTTTGTCATTTTTGTCATTTTTGTCATTTTTGTCATTTTTGTCATTTTTGTCATTTTTGTCATTTTTGTCATTTTTGTCATTTTTGTCATTTTTGTCATTTTTGTCATTTTTGTCATTTTTGTCATTTTTGTCATTTTTGTCATTTTTGTCATTTTTGTCATTTTTGTCATTTTTGTCATTTTTGTCATTTCTGTCATTTTTGTCATTTTTGTCATTTTTGTCATTTTTGTCATTTTTGTCATTTTTGTCATTTTTGTCATTTTTGTCATTTTTGTCATTTTTGGCATTTTTGTCATTTTTGGCATTTTTGTCATTTTTGTCATTTTTGTCATTTTTGTCATTTTTGTCATTTTTGTCATTTTTGTCATTTTTGTCATTTTTGTCATTTTTGTCATTTTTGTCATTTTTGTCATTTTTGTCATTTTTGTCATTTTTGTCATTTTTGTCATTTTTGTCATTTTTGTTATTTTTGTCATTTTTGTCATTTTTGTCATTTTTGTCATTTTTGTCATTTTTGTCATTTTTGTCATTTTTGTCATTTTTGTCATTTTTGTCATTTTTGTCATTTTTGTCATTTTTGTCATTTTTGTCATTTTTGTCATTTTTGTCATTTTTGTCATTTTTGTCATTTTTGTCATTTTTGTCATTTTTGTCATTTTTGTCATTTTTGTCATTTTTGTCATTTTTGTCATTTTTGTCATTTTTGTCATTTTTGTCATTTTTGTCATTTTTGTCATTTTTGTCATTTTTGTCATTTTTGTCATTTTTGTCATTTTTGTCATTTTTGTCATTTTTGTCATTTTTGTCATTTTTGTCATTTTTGTCATTTTTGTCATTTTTGTCATTTTTGTCATTTTTGTCATTTTTGTCATTTTTGTCATTTTTGTCATTTTTGTCATTTTTGTCATTTTTGTCATTTTTGTCATTTTTGTCATTTTTGTCATTTTTGTCATTTTTGTCATTTTTGTCATTTTTGTCATTTTTGTCATTTTTGTCATTTTTGTCATTTTTGTCATTTTTGTCATTTTTGTCATTTTTGTCATTTTTGTCATTTTTGTCATTTTTGTCATTTTTGTCATTTTTGTCATTTTTGTCATTTTTGTCATTTTTGTCATTTTTGTCATTTTCGTCATTTTTGTCATTTTTGTCATTTTCGTCATTTTTGTCATTTTTGTCATTTTTGTCATTTTCGTCATTTTTGTCATTTTTGTCATTTTTGTCATTTTTGTCATTTTTGTCATTTTTGTCATTTTTGTCATTTTTGTCATTTTTGTCATTTTTGTCATTTTTGTCATTTTTGTCATTTTTGTCATTTTTGTCATTTTTGTCATTTTTGTCATTTTTGTCATTTTTGTCATTTTTGTCATTTTTGTCATTTTTGTCATTTTTGTCATTTTTGTCATTTTTGTCATTTTTGTCATTTTTGTCATTTTTGTCATTTTTGTCATTTTTGTCATTTTTGTCATTTTTGTCATTTTTGTCATTTTTGTCATTTTTGTCATTTTTGTCATTTTTGTCATTTTTGTCATTTTTGTCATTTTTGTCATTTTTGTCATTTTTGTCATTTTTGTCATTTTTGTCATTTTTGTCATTTTTGTCATTTTTGTCATTTTTGTCATTTTTGTCATTTTTGTCATTTTTGTCATTTTTGTCATTTTTGTCATTTTTGTCATTTTTGTCATTTTTGTCATTTTTGTCATTTTTGTCATTTTTGTCATTTTTGTCATTTTTGTCATTTTTGTTATTTTTGTCATTTTTGTCATTTTTATCATTTTTGTCATTTTTGTCATTTTTGTCATTTTTGTCATTTTTGTCATTTTTGTCATTTTTGTCATTTTTGTCATTTTTGTCATTTTTGTCATTTTTGTCATTTTTGTCATTTTTGTCATTTTTGTCATTTTTGTCATTTTTGTCATTTTTGTCATTTTTGTCATTTTTTTAATGGTTATGATTGTTTCTTTCATAATTTTTTCACTGATGGCTATCAAATGGTTAAAATGAACCGTCATTTTTTCGGTTGTTTATTCTCTGTTTGATTGCATTTTTCTTCATGTTTTCATAGTTATAATACACTAGAGTATGCTGTTTTTCAATCTTCTTCGCGACTGAGCTTTAAGACATTTTTGGAATGCCTGAATCAGACTTCTTTATTGTACCCTTCAAAGTTCACTCGTGTATTGCTGAAACTTTTTCGGTAGGAGTTTATTTTCATCCTGCAGGAGCTTCAACTAGCGATAGAATGATAAAAATATGCAACCTACATATTCACACAAAGTAAGCGCTGCTCCAGTTCCTAATTTATGCTCATCCATCAGAACCAAATCGACACAAAATAACAATAACGCAACTTGGAAGTCAGTTTTGGAAATGCATATCAGCATATATTAACAGGCAACTCATTCCACCTGCAACTCAGACCGGTACCAAACAAACAGTTGGCAGTCGGTTTCCAGGACCAGATTCCCGGCAACGGTTCCGGTTACCATCGGAATATCTACCAAACAACCTGCTCCAGAGTGAATCATTCCCGGCATTCAGCAGGAAACAGGGCAGGTACCTTCACAGTAAACCGTAAGCACTCGAAGAAGTAAGTAACAATGTCGTCGGAACGCGCCGTGGCCACTTGTGAAAAGCCGTTGCAGCATTTGAGCCTTCCTGATTGGCATGCCCGCATGATACAGCTGAAAAGTGTGGCTTACTGTAAAAGGGCGGAAGCATTCGAGCTGAGACATTCTGCCCGGAATCTAAGGAACGAAACCCGGATTCAGACCTTCTGGGACACTTACCATAACAATGATAAGCTATCGGATCGGGTGGCCGAGTTGGATCGCTGGAGGGAAACCATGCGGCTGCTGCTCAAGCGAGTCAATGATGAGATCTGTGCCCTGAAGGAGCAAAAATCCAACACCGAGAGGGATTTGGACGCCTTGATCATGCCCCTGACAGTGGTCACCGATGCCATAAGTATGCGGGATTGTCGCCTCGGATCGGAACTGACCTACGACGATGGTGATACGGAGCTGAAGAACGAACTCTGTATCGTGGAGAGTAATCAGCGTTTGTTGAGGGACCAAAGTCAGGGCGCCTGGGAACAGTTGAACCGTTTGCAGGAAGTGAAATTCAAATTGGAACTGGATTTGACCGATAAGGATGAAGCTCAAGCCATCGATCAGAATCAGTTGGGGGTTAACGAACATTGCTCCAATGTTACTCTGAAGACTGAACCGTTGCGGGTTCCCAGGAAGTAAGTTCCTTCCTTTTTTTCGAACAATCAAATAGGTCTTCCTTTTTTTTTAAACCACATAGTGCTTGCACCTACAAAAATTGGTTGGAATACTGCGAGGAGTTGGTGGCGTTTGCGGAGAAAAATCTAGCGGATTCGGCTGCGGTAAGGGAATCGCTTTTCGCTACCCGGGAAAAGGCCAAAAACATTCTCAAGGCACAGCAGGATCGGACGGCTCACACGCTGAGGAAGAGGATTTTCGAAACACAACGATCCCGGAATGAGTTGGAGTATCAACTGGATAAGGTGAGTTGATGGCGGTAGGAAAATCTTACAATATGGGTATAAGGTGAAAATGATAACGTTTCACACAAAAAATCTCACATGCACTTCCTTTCCACGTTTTACGACCTCCTTATTTTCTCGTGCCCCATATTTCCCTTTTTATCGAAGCCGTGCAAGCAGGAGGATAGTTTTAGAGTTAAACTGCACAATTCAAGTTTTATCAGTTCAAGTTTCGTCTCTGGGAATAAAAAAAGTTTTGTCTATCGATTCAGTACTTCTCTGGAAAAATTGGCAAAATTATGGTTTATTCATTCGTTATATTGAATTCCTCAATTTCTCAGCCATCGTAATTTCTTTATCATTTTCTCTACACCCATATAAAAGGTTGCCAAAATTTGAATGCCATTCAAAATTAATCTTATGCAAAAATTGTGCTAAAACGTGTATTCGTGAATAATAACAAGATTACTTTACCGCTAGTAATATTTGTGTCATAATTCAGGGCGTTTCACTGACACTTTTTTATATTGGGAACATTAACCTCAAAAACGACCGTGTTCATCGGCCAGTTATTGTTCGTGAGAAATGTCAAAAATAACTCTATTGGATAATGTTTCCCAGAAACACGAAATTAAAATGCACTTTGTCTGGAATTCTGGGGGCTAAATCTCCAAATAATAGCTTTAAGTGTAATAATCAAACTTTTCAGGCCATTTTATTGACACTTTCTCCTAATAAAATTTTCAAATCTTGACAAAGTATCAAACATGTGTGTCTTATGTTTAAGAATTTTTTAATGTACCTAAGTTTTAAACTTAAAATTTGTTGAGACTGAACTCTAAACTTTAATGTATGATTTTTCTTACATCTGTACTTAAAAACAATATGTCATAATAAAAAAAAAGTGTAAACTTAGCATCTCACTTAATACAAGCTTAATTTGTCTTGGCAGTTGCAGCACTTTGCCAAGTGTTATACCTGAGTCAGTTAGAGAACCAGCATTTATTGTCATAGTTTTTCTGTCAGCTGAATCAAAGCAATCGAATTTCAACAATGGAGCCTATAAGAAAAGTTTATATACTGTCTGCCGCTCATAGCAAGTCCGTCCCATTTGCATTTTTGTTGAGTTGAGAAAACAGCGTTTTAATTTTATAACTTATTTTGAGAAATCTCGTATTTTCCCGCGGTTTTGAGGGCAGCAATCAACAGCATTTGTTACTTACGTGACAAACAAATACTTTTGCATCATTGCTCGTTCAAAAAATGTCAAAATTTGGTTTGATTGTGTTGAAAATTATACTCTGGGACGCATATGCGATTATTTTCACGGTAGGCATCTAGCAAGAATGATAGCAAAACAGTCCCATTCCATAGCCAACTGATGAAAAACAAGGCAAGAAGAGAGCTTGTCCCGGTCTACAGGAACCTATTTCTTGAACAACCTAGGGTAAGCATTCCAGATTGCCCAATTTTTACCAGGTTACCGGATCTTTAAAGAATAAATGGGAAAAACCCGGATTTTGTCCGATTTTTTCACAATTTTAGCAGAATCCAAACCAAAACTCTAATTTAAATCATGAAATGTATGATTTTTGGGACAAATTACTTCGAATGTAAAATAAAATACCTTTTTGGAATTGTAAAATACGATTTAAATGCCGCCGTTGATGTGTCTTGGTAAAAAATATTTTTTCATGTGTTTATTTTTCACCTTTTCTCTTGCCTTTTATGGGAAAATACCTGGATTTTGACCGGATTCGACAGGTTGTGGCCCGGTTTTCGAGTTAAAAATTTAGAAATCCAATGCCCAGGATATTGCCTTGGTTTTGGGTAAAAATGATCGAATTTTTCCGGCCGGATACGTTTAGAAATAAATTTAGAAAGCTTAATGTAGGGTATGAAGAGGACTGTAAGTAAAGACCTGTTTTGCGTTATCACAATTAAAATTTCAAAATATGATGCTCGGGAAAATAGCAAAAAATACTTCACTTTTTTTAAAACATGCGAGAAATTGCTGTAACAACCGGGTTGATCTGTATCATATCCAATATAACTGCAAGTTGCACAACTGTTACAGTAGCAACGTCATATTTCAAAGCACACTACATGGTCGTCTATCACTATAATTATTGACTTTGGGACCGACTTGTGATGATTTTTTCGATGGGACCGACTTGCGATCATTTTTACGATGGGACAAATTTACTTGAGGTTTTTTTCAATGTTCATCAGAACAAAGTACTCAAAATATTTTTTCTCCTAAAACTACCGATAATTTTAAGGTGATTCCACGGATAAACTCAAAAATGATGAAAATGCAAATGGGACGGACTTGCTATGAGCGGCAGTGATGTCATGACAACAACTTTCTATCTTCTTTGCGGCAGAAAATAGTAAGTTGCTATCGAAATATCGAGATCTGAACTTTTCTTATACCGTGGTTAAATTATAGGGAACCCTGCGATCTCTTTGATTCCTTAGACTTTTTAAGCCAAGTTGGCCCACAAAACATATAAGAGGCCTCATAAGCAACCACCTTAAATTTTATACATTTAACTTCAAAATCAAGCTCGTTTTATCCATTTTTGAGTAACAAGAGCATTTGTTTACTGATTATTTCTGTCAAGATTATTTGATTAATAAATATAAACTTCAGTTCATTAATTACGCTAGTTTACAAAATTTAAAAAAAAATCGTGAATTTTATTGGCTTTTTGATTATTGTTGAGTAGTTCCTGAACTCAGCCCAAATTAGCTAGGTGTCGCCCTCATTTTGGATTGAAGTTTTTGAAATGAAATGCACGGATATTGTTAGGCTTTCAGATGAAATAGCTCGGATTTGCCTTGGCAGGATGTGTGTGGGAAAAAGCCTGATAATCTTAATTTACCTTATTATGTTTTGTTAATTTTCCAGCCATATTATGATATATTACTTAAGGAAAATAATATTCTTCGATATGTCTGTAAAATTCTTGACACATCCAAAAGAACTTAACAGATAAGAATAAAATAATATAAACTTTTTTATTCCATGGGAACTTCATCAAAATAAAAAAACCAATTGGAAAATTAGGAAATGCCAGAAAATATTTTAATGAGCCAAACTCTTGTTTTTGTAAACAAGAGTTTGGCTCATTAAAACCTACCGTAGGATCCGTTTCAAATAAACAAAATTAAAAAAATATATATGCATCGAATTTTTATTCACAGCAACTTCAACTGAAATGGTTATGAAATTTTTTACATTGAATTCAAAATCAGAACCGAAATTTCATGCATATATTTAATGTTCGAATTTTCATTGTTCAGTCCTTTAAATAGATTATCATAAAAATCTGAGTAGATTATCTTATGCAGAGAACATATCAAATGCATAATAGGTAAAGAAAAACAGAATGGAACGTGGAATTTTCTATTTAAAAAATTAAAAATATTTTTATTTAAAGCATGAGAAAATCTTGTAATTTCTTATCATGTGAATTGTTTTTTGGAAACACTGCAAGTAGTGATGTGCAATCTCTACAAATTTGACATATGATGAAAAACACTTCTTGCAAGATTTTGGCGAGAAAACAAAGATAATTGATTAACACTGCTTAAAATGATGACAATTTTCAACAAAACACTCTTTTGGCACTTATTTTGGAGTTGATAGAAATCGAACAAATCAAATAATGTAAAACGGAAGACAATTAACATTTGAGTTTACCGCAGAGGATGTTCACTTTTAACTTTCACTGGCAATCATCTTCTTCGGTTGGTTGTGACCCTGGAGGCAAGCACTACCATAAACATTTCATTGAATATATTAGGGTGACGAAAAAGGTTTAAACGGGGAATTGGAATACACAAAAAAATTATTATTAGTGAAATTGCTATTAAATATTTGCGAAGCGAAAAACAACTCACTGATCCACATACACGATCATGTTTTAAGGTCCTTCTAAAATAATATTTATGACAAAAATATTAAGGAAATAGTTCAAAAACTGTCTCGATTCACCCTAATTTACGGTACCAATCCAGTCTCACGAATAAAGATAATTTTAAACCTCCTTACTGCTTATCTACACGTGCATTATTTTTGCGAAATTCAAAGGCTCAACAAAGTTTGCCGGGTCAGCTAGTAGTATTGGAAAAATTAAACATGATAAATCTCACTCACTCTAAGTATGACTCTAATGACAAAAATGACAAAAATGACAAAAATGACAAAAATGACAAAAATGACAAAAATGACAAAAATGACAAAAATGACAAAAATGACAAAAATGACAAAAATGACAAAAATGACAAAAATGACAAAAATGACAAAAATGACAAAAATGACAAAAATGACAAAAATGACAAAAATGACAAAAATGACAAAAATGACAAAAATGACAAAAATGACAAAAATGACAAAAATGACAAAAATGACAAAAATGACAAAAATGACAAAATGACAAAAATGCCAAAAATGCAAAAAATGCCAAAAATTACAAAAATGACAAAAATGACAAAAATGACAAAAATGACAAAAATGACAAAAATGACAAAAATGACAAAAATGACAAAAATGACAAAAATGACAAAAATGACAAAAATGACAAAAATGACAAAAATGACAAAAATGACAAAAATGACAAAAATGACAAAAATGACAAAAATGACAAAAATGACAAAAATGACAAAAATGACAAAAATGACAAAAATGACAAAAATGACAAAAATGACAAAAATGACAAAAATGACAAAAATGACAAAAATGACAAAAATGACAAAATGACAAAAATGCCAAAAATGCCAAAAATTACAAAAATTACAAAAATGACAAAAATGACAAAAATGACAAAAATGACAAAAATGACAAAAATGACAAAAATGATAAAAATGACAAAAATGACAAAAATGACAAAAATGACAAAAATGACAAAAATGACAAAAATGACAAAAATGACAAAAATGACAAAAATGACAAAAATGACAAAAATGACAAAAATGACAAAAATGACAAAAATGACAAAAATGACAAAAATGACAAAAATGACAAAAATGACAAAAATGACAAAAATGACAAAAATGACAAAAATGACAAAAATGACAAAAATGACAAAAATGACAAAAATGACAAAAATGACAAAAATGACAAAAATGACAAAAATGACAAAAATGACAAAAATGACAAAAATGACAAAAATGACAAAATGACAAAAGTGCCAAAAATTACAAAAATGACAAAAATGACAAAAATGACAAAAATGACAAAAATGACAAAAATGACAAAAATGACAAAAATGACAAAAATGACAAAAATGACAAAAATGACAAATGAACTTTAAGTTCAGCGGAAGCCGTCATATTGGATTTTTAGATGGCGTCAGATAGCAAAATTCGACTTTTTTTAGTTTACCCCTTTCACTCAATACTCATATTGTGGGGTTTTCATGCGATTATCAGTGATTTACAGCGTTTTTAAAGTTAATTGAAAGACGCCACCTTGGATTTAAAGATAATGTCACCTTGCAAAATTCGACTTTTACTTGTAGTATTTCAAAGATTTTTTATATAAATACTCAAAACCAGCACACATGACTTATCAAAAAATGGATAAAAATGGAAACTCCGATTCAAATATGTGCAATCTAGCCTGAGCGTGTCCTTTTTTAATCGAGAACTGCAACTTTATTTTATTATGGTTTTCAAAATAAGCACTTCATGCTTTTAAAAACATGGACTAAAAAGCATCTAGCAATCGTCTTAATAAATGCTTTATTAGAGTTTGAATAGAGCATTAAGAACTTTTCTAAACAACTTATACAGTTTATTTAGTAAAAGCTTTATTTGCGTTTCAGAAATGCCTGAAATCAAATGATTGAATCGAAAATCGAAGCATTACTCATAGCCATAATAAATTAGTTATAAAACTTGATGCATATAAAATGTCATGATTAAACCAAAATAAAACTTTAAATGCAAGTTGCCTTTATCTGTGTTAGCTGGGATCACGTAGCTTGTTGCTCATTTTCTCATGTCTCACGTTTTTCATCAATGGGCGATGAAATCGAAAAGTTATTCTTTCTCTCCTTAAGAAAAAACCCAGTGATCTGTCAAAAGTACTCAAAAGTTGGATGACATTTTAGCTGCATCCGACCAAATATAATAATAGTAAGAATATTCCTCACTCCCCAGAAACTTGAAGGACACATGAAACGCGCCTCCATGTGACGAAAGTTCTTACGAACATGAATAAATGCTATCGAGAAGACCTAAGTTGCCTTAGACTAAATTTCGAAAGCTTCTGGCGAAAACTGTTAAGCTCATTATCACCAAAACTTTGTGTCCCGATCTGACAATTATACTAAATACAACACAAGTATATCTACTATATTTTTTCATAATATCTTTCATGATAAGTAAGTTGACTTCGTTAATAAATTTTATACTCAAAATATGATTTTGATTTATCGGTTCAACATTTTTTGGAGTTTTCAAAAAATCAGATGTGCCTAAATGAAAAGTATTAAAAAGAGCTAATTCTACACGAAGAATTTTTTCCTTTACCAATTTATTCATTTCAGAGAAATGCTGATTTCCATTTACCAAACGTGCTCCAGATAATAATAATAATAATGATGATGTGGTCATCAATAAATCTCAAATCATATTGTAGAGTAGATTTTAAGATCAATTTACTTAGTAAATTGTTGCCTTCTTATGATTTTTTTTTATGAAATATTCAGTATTGTCCAAAAAGTGAAATTTCCATCAAAGATTGTTCCAATTCAAATGACATTACAATCTCAAATTGAAGATTTATTAACATACTCCGTCAGTCGGGACCTTTTTTCCATTCGGCAGAAAACAACACAAATTGAGAACCATAGCAACATACTTTGCTACACGAAGAAAAGTTTGAGTAGGCTGAAATTCCTATGTTGAAAATAAAACATAAACAAAATTTTCTGCGTGGTCATAGAAATGCAAGTTCAAACACGAACTTTTGTAGTTAAGACGCGAACCCACGGTTGATGGAAAGAATGTTCAGAGTTTCCTCAGTACCTCAATGCTTGAAATTTCCTTCTAGTAAGAACTTTCTCCAGGTGGTGGTGCTGATATACATGTCCTTGCTGAAGTATATGAAGCATGCTGAGAGTTACCAATGTTGATTATAATATGTTTGATCCGACTTTCACTAGTGGAAAACCATCACTCCAATTCGGCACCGCTTTCATCGCCTATTCTGTTTGTCTCACGTCTTACGTCGCACATTTCAGATCTGCGCCTCAGTTCTCACATCTCATGGCTCACGCTCATGTCCCATTTGCTCATATCTCACGTCTTATGTTACCTTTTTAACTCATTTTTCCTTGCCACGTCTCAGTTTTATTCCTCTCCTTCTAGCATTTTTTTTCCTGGAGTCTCACCTGCTCACGTTTTATCTTCTGCGGTTGGGAAAGTCCTTATGGATTGCTACTGGTTGAGTTGTTCCACCCGAAATTTCACCACTTTTCATCATTAAAGATTGTTGAATACGAAATTTAAACCACACGACAGTTTACCATGTTTCACTAGTGTTGACGGAAAACATTGCACCGGAGAGCATTTTTGAACAGCTTTGGGGAGAAATCACGATTTGCCATTTAAGATTGATGTCCTCATAACACCAATCTATTGTTAAATAACGGATAGCAACCTAGACCAATAAATCAGTTTGACAAACTTTTATTTTCTGTACTTACCTACAATTAACCTTTCTTTCCACAGA